>NC_062251.1:657121-958181 GCF_905475465.1 Pieris napi | reverse complement strand
AATATTTATGTTTTAATTAAATTGTATACATTTAGCGGCTTCAATAGTAGTGAATGGTATATTTAAAAAGTAATTAACGTTAGTTGTATTTATAGATATCATAAATTTTATACAAATAAAATACTATTTTGACTTATTTGTTTTACAGATTTGAGTGGTTTCTATATAAGTACGAATCGTAATTGCTATGATTGCGAGTGACGTTTAAATACAAAGAATTGCTACTAGTAAGATGTTGCAACCAAGCTTTGTTTTTTGTAATTAATATTTACAATTTTATACTCAGTTGTAAATGCGCGCTATCTATGGAGATTATTGTAAACCTTGCTAGAACAAACAAAATAAATAAGTCAAAAAAGTATATTCTTTTTTGGGTTTCAGTGAAAATCTTGTTAATCGGACCAATCATTGTTCACTACGATAAAAAATATTAGGAATCAATCAGATAGTTACAGAAATCTTTATATATATCAAACATTTACGTTACGTACAGATTGTAAATAGCGCCATCTCTTGATCAGTTATGATTTTTGACGTGATAACGTCTTTAAAATCGTTTTAGTCGGGTGACATGTTCAGAAACTTGTGTCACACCAAAACCTCACGAGCGCGATCGCAGGTATAACGAGAGAGAGACGGACCGATCTCCCGTCTCATCTCGAGCGCTGCCAGTCATTCCGTGAATGTATGAAGAAAAATGTATATCATAGTCGAATAAGTAAACTTGTCATTTTACACCCGAAATTTATCATCAAAAGTGTGAATAAAACGATAGATGTAATTTAAAATTTGAAAAAATTGTTATCTTCATTAATTCCTTACTTCCCAAAAATTTATATCACCAATAAGACGTTATCACGTAAACATCTCGATCGTAAACCTACTTTACAAACAACCAATATTTTTTTTTCCATACTTAAAAACAAAATAGACGCAGAAATCTTCATATATACAATTTTTTATATTTATGTAATAGTATATTTTTTTAATAATGGGTTTTATAGATACCAATAGGATCTGCTTGGCCATATTTTTCATTGAAACAGCGCCATCTTTTGATCAGTTATGGAACTATTTTTGTGTTTTACGCCACAAATATATTATATTTATACTTGTTAATTTTAAGAATTTCAGAAGTGACAATCATTTCATGAAAATTTATGAAATAAATATTTGTAGACCAAAATAATTCTTTATAAAAATTATAAATAAACCTAATTTCAATTTCTATACCTAAACGGTTGTATCGCAATTACGAACATCCGTAAGTTATAGGAACTGACAGCCTAAATTTGTTATATTTCTATGTGTCTATGTTTGCATTCGAAATATATTTTATGAAATAAACATTTAATGAAGCGACTTGTTTTTTATTTAACAATAATTTTATTTTAATCAAACATTTTACAATAAACTACTGGATTGAATCAAAATGTTTTTTTTTTCCTGAATTTTTGACTTATAGACAGAAATATGTTGCAAAATAAGTATATTTTATATTATTTATTGGAACCCACGAACAGGCTCCACCATCATGTGAATGTCGAGGCTATTCGACTTGACACCACGTGCCTGAGAAAATTCAAAAGGACAAACCATTTGAATCAGTGTAAGTGTAAGGTAAGTGAAAAAATAGAAAAAAAGATGTGGTATCGTGGGACACCAGGTAGGAACGAAGTTCCTTCGACTAATGTAGAATCGACACAATTTGCAAAATGTAAATATATAATGTAAAATATGTAGGTTTTGCTGATTAGTTTTTATTTAAGTACAGGAAAGTATTTAGGAAATTCAGTATTTTAGTAAATAATAAATTTAGTAAAATAAAAAAAAATCGTAATTCAAATTATGAACTAAAATACCAAAATATGTCTCTTTATTTTTGTTTGACAACATAAAATTACATAGAAATAAAAATAATTACAAAAAAAGTTTATTATTATAATACGAAAAGAAAGAGGGAGAAACAGAAATGTATTATACAAACACTACTCGACTGACGCGCCTGCGCACGTCTCATTTAATGGTTTTATGCAACGGAAAGTCCGTTGAACCGTTTCTTACGGTTTTAATATCACATTTTTTTCAGTTCGGTCGCGCAGCAAAATCCCTATCTCCTCCAAGCCTGCCCACCACAACACACAACACCCAGCGCCGGCGCAAGACGATTTTGGAGAGAGGAGGAGAGAGAGGAGACGCCCTTGCGCTAGTTGTGGGAAAACGCACATTTCGGCCGAGCTACGCTAGCCAAAACAGTCCAAGCTGAGCTGTAAAAAATGACGAAAAAAACCCGTATAATGCGAGGTCAGTACTTGGATGGGTGACCGCCTGAGAACACCTCGTGATGTTGGCCTTTTTTTTTCGTCGTAAGTTTGGTGTCGAGAAAATCTATCATACTGTTATGATACGAATTAACATATAAATTAATCGAAAGGAATTTCGTTCCATCCGGGTGACCCTTGACACCTCTAATTTAACGTAAATCATTTAATAATATTTAGTATATTATTCAATTATTAATTAATATTAATAATTATTATTATTTATTATTTTATTATATTATTCTTTCAATTTAATAACTACGCATGTTTCATAACCTTTTAACTAAGTAACAATAGGTCTTTGTGAAAAAGCATTGCTAAATTTCTTTAAAAAAATAATTAAAACTCCTTTATTTGTTTAAAAGGTAAATGTCATTATGTTCATTCAAAATTCTTGGCATAGCTGCTAACTTCACGCATATTCTATTTATTTTTACTTGTAGATTGTCTTATTCCCATCTCGCTCGCGCACGCTATTATCACACTGACAAAGATAGTTCTAAAAGCTACGATGAGATGGCGCTTGATCTCAAGGGTTTACCTTTTTTTCTTATTGCTTGCCACAGATAAAAACTTGGTGGTTACGCGAATGTTCTGTTCTCCTCTGTTTTGTTGCTAAAAGTAATAATAATAAATAAATAATGGTAACTTAATTGGAAAACTACCACTACCTTGTTCTATTTTTTCACTTACCTTACACTTACACTGATTCAAATGATTTTCCTTTTGAATCTTCTCAATAGGCACGTGGTGTCAAGTCGAATAGCCTCGACATTCACGTGATGAAGCCCCTAATCGTGGGTTTCAATAAATAATATAAAATATACTAATTTTGCAACATATTTCTGTCTATAAGTCCAAAATTCAGGAAAAAAATCTTTTTAAGTCATCCCAGTAGTTGTTTTATTGTAAATTGTTTGATTAAATAATATAATAATAAAATTATTGTTAAATAAATAACAAGTTGCTTTGTTAAATGTTTATTTCATAAAATATATTTCGAATGCATAGACACATAGAAATAAAACAAATTAAGGCTGTCAGTTTCTATAACTTACGGATGTTCGTAACTGCGATACAACCGTTTAGGTATAGAAATTGAAATTAGGTTTATTTATTATTTTTATAAATAATTATTATCGTCTACAAATATTTAATATGTTTTCATGAAATGATTGTCACTTGGGATATTCTTATAATTAACAAATAGTATATTTGTGGCATAAAACAAATGGAAAATAGTTCGATAACTTATCAACAGATGGCAATTCAATGAAAAAATTTAGCAAAGCAGATCCTATTGGAATGAGTAAAACCTATATTTAAAATAAAAAAACATACTATTGCATAAATATATAAAATTATATACCAAGATTTCTGCGTCTATTTTTATTCAAGTATGGGATTTAGTTTATAACTGGTCAAGAGATGGCGCTATTTAAATAAAAAATTGTGAACGTAGATCCAATGTAGTTAGTATTTAACCTATAAAATACAATATACTATAACAAAAACATATGAATATCTAAAATGGTATATGAAGATTTCTGCGTCTATTTCGTTTATTCTTTATGTATGGATAAATACTAGAATTAGAAATTGAACTATTCTTGAATAGTCAAAAAATTGACTTTTTGTGCATAACAGAGCACTGGCTAAAAAAATATGAAGTTTTGTTTAATTTTTGTAACCACAGGGTTGGTAGTGTGTTTTGCAGAGAAAATGCAATTCATGGTGGCTCATTAATCCTAATAAGTAAAAAACTTAAATGCAAAGAAAGAAAGGATATTATCAGCCTCTCTGTAGAACTAACTATTGAAATCTCCTGTGTGGAACTGGAGCAATTCATTGTTGTATGTCTATATTGTCCTCCATCAGCTGTCTATAATAATGTTGAAAATGTATTAGAGGAGATATTGTGTAAATTAGTAAAGTGTAATAAAGGGCTAATTGTGTGTGGGGACTTTAATGTCAATTTACTTTGTCATTCTAATTCAAGTGTACGCATACTTAGTCTTTTTCGTTCATACAATTTAATAAATCAATTTCATTCACCCACAAGAATAACAGCTAGCACCGCAACTTGTATAGATAACATATATAGTGACATAGCCCCTTTGAATGTTTGTATTTTCAATAGATTTAAATCTGATCACACTGGTCAATGGTTTGAATTCCAATTAAGGAAACAAAAAACATGTAAAAAGAAGAAAATTGTGATAACTCCTATTACAAATGACCGTTTGGACAGATTTAGAGAAGCATTGGTCTATAGAATGCCATTTCTGTGTGGCAACTCATCCCCTAATAATTTATACAATACTTTTTTTGGATCATTTATTGATGAATTCAAGAAAGTATTTACTCAAAAGACTTTATTGGTCTCTGAGAAAACAAGTTTCTGTGACTGGGCAAATGAGGAGTTACACAGGAAAAGGTTAAAATTATATGAAATCTATGACGAAATGCAATATAACACTAGTGTGGAATTTAGGGAATATGTTAGGTTGTATTCAAATAATTTCAAAAAAGATTGCAAAACTGCAAAGTCTCAATATTTAAGTTCAAAAATAAAAAATAGCATGGATAAAGTAAAAGCTACCTGGAAAATAATAAATGAAGAATCAGGTAAAACGTCTGACAAACGAACTGATTATATGTTAAAAGTTAAAGGGAAGTTAATAAAATCTGACCCAGAGGTAGCTTCTTCTTTTGAAGAGTTCTTTACAAATGTACCACTAAATACGACCAAGTCCCTAGATTCTTCACCTGCTGCTGCGATCTCATTGCTAGAAAAATGTGTACCTGAATGTAATATTAAATTTCAGTTTAAACATATAACTTGTAATGATATCGTTAAAACTTTTAAGCTTATTAATTTAAAAAAAAGTAAAGATATATGGGGTATGTCAACAGTCATTTTAAATTCCGTTATTAATGTAATAAGCTCTGAATTGTCTATAATTTTTAACAGATGTATCGATTGTGGAGTCTTTCCGGACGAAATGAAATTAAGTAAGATTACACCGTTGTTCAAGGCAGGTAGTGAGTCTGATCCGTCAAACTTCAGACCTGTTTCCGTGCTCCCTGCGTTGAGCAAAGTTTTTGAAAAGATAATGCTAGACCAGCTTTCTTTACATTTTAATAAAAATAAACTCTTACATAATAAACAGTATGGTTTCACTAAGGGTCGCTCCACAATCGATGTCGGTGTGAAGTTGATTTCGGACATATTTAACGCCTGGGAAGAATCATATGATGGAGTCGGCGTCTTTTGTGACCTGTCAAAGGCCTTTGACTGTGTTCATCCTGATATACTCGTTGGAAAGCTTCAACACTATGGCGTTGATGGCAAAGCTTCCAGCCTGATGAATTCATATTTAAAGGGAAGGATCCAAAGAGTTCATGTCAATGGAGTCACCTCTCCGGGTTCGCAGGTATCAATGGGCGTCCCCCAAGGATCGATTCTCGGGCCTTTCTTATTTCTGATTTACATAAATGACCTCCCATTCTTTGTCAACGAAGTTCATGAGATGGTATTGTTTGCTGATGACACTTCACTTCTATTTAAAGTGAATAGGAATAACGTATTATTGGACGATGTAAACAATTCTATCTCTCGTATAGTTAACTGGTTTAATGTAAATAACTTATTGCTTAATGAGAATAAAACAAAATGTATTAGATTTACAACTACTAGCGTAAAGCGAGATATTGGTAACCTGAAAATTAAGGACAGTGAACTAAACTTTGTTGACAAAACTGTTTTTCTAGGCATAACAATAGATAGTAAACTCCAATGGGGCCCACACATAGAGACTCTTTCGAATAGGCTGAGCTCTGCAGCATATGCAGTAAAGAAAATCCGACAGTTTACTGATGAGGACACGGTTAAAATTGTGTATCATAGCTACTTTCATAGCGTTATGTCGTACGGCATTTTACTGTGGGGTGCTGCTGCAGAGGTTCAATCCATATTTGTGCTGCAGAAGCGGGCTGTTCGGGGTATTTGTTGTGTTTCTCCGAGGGAGTCGGTACGAGGCTTCAAGAATATATGACACTATCTGGTCAATATATTCTTGAAGCCTTGTTGTATGTCCAAAAAAATATAAACGATTTTAAAACAAATGGTGACTTTCACCAGTATAATACGCGAAATAGAACTAATTTGAGTGTACGACCAACCAGGCTCCAAAAGATAAACCACTCCTTATATGGAAATTGTATTCGTTTTTACAACAAACTCCCAAGCGAAATTAGAGAATTATCACTAAATAAATTCAAAGCCCTCGTTAAACGAAAATTAATCAACAAAACTTTTTATAAATTTGAGGACTACTTAAATGATCCTAATCCTTGGGATTGAATTGCTCCAGTTCAAACAATTTGTATGACAATACTTGGCGATTAAAAAGAGTGGCGGAAAGTTTCTTGCCAGTTCTTCTTACCCGCTCTACGCCCTTGACTTGCGAACTGGTAGTAAATGTAAATTTACGATTAATTTAACTTGACGATTCAAAAGTGTACTTGGTTACCCACTTGAATAAAGATATTTTGAGTTTGAGTTTGAGTTTACTTTCGTAACTGATCCAGAGATGGCGCTTTCAACAAAAAACCCAAAATGCCCAATTGCCCAGTCTCTATTATTCACAGAGTCAATGACACATTATGTATAATGACGAATGTGTTTCAAAAGAGTTGGTAAGGTTGCCACACGAGAAATCTTTCCATGGATATCAAATTCATACAGGCACCTTTATATCTTCCAGCTCCGGCTTTGATACCGATTTTTGTCTAGCGCGATCGCAATAACTCAGCGCTGTGCACCAATGCACTTTCTTTCGCATTTCGATGAAGGGAAACATCGAGAGAAAACCGACTTGCCTTAACACAAAAAGTTTAGCGTGTGTCAGGCATAGGAGGCTTATCACTTACCTATTAGATTGACAAATGAAACAGATCTGAGGGCTAGAACTAAAAAACTTGTTATTGATTTTAATTTTTATTTCGAAATTGTATACAAAATCATCGATAACATGTTCCTGTTTTTGCAACAGTATAATACATAATGAATGTTTAAGGCCAAACAATTTCCTCGATCCAGGGCACGTAATTTTCCACCCGGGTGTAAATGCTCGGTAGACCAGCTTTACCGCACAGACTGCCCGTGGCGGTGATCCCAATGACCATATACATACAGCGGATATTTGGGTGGTCTACTTGCAGGGGTCCACCGCTGTCTCCCTGAAATAATTATGTAATTTCAACCTAAAAATGAATTCTTCTGAACGTCGATAAATTTAGAAATCTCTAAAATGTAAGAGCATGTATAAGAACTGATCCGTAACTCTCACAAACCACCAATAAAGATGAATAACTATGTATTTATTTTGTAATCCTACAGTCAACATAAATTTTATATTACAATTATACTAAAGATATAGCCAAAGATGGAATACATATACAAAAAGGTTCAAGCATTAACGAAAGGAAATCAATAAAAATTATTTAATACATTTAACTTGTTTCTTCTTTTTGTGGTGATGGTATGGGGTGCTCATGATGCAGGTGATTCAGTGCTATGGATATTCTTAATACTCCTTATAAGCTTCCGCGATATATATTACACAAGTCAAGGCTTTCAAAACTGTCTCTTAACACAATATTTTACAACTGCCTTGCGATTCTGGAACTCACACAGCGGTTTTCACAGCGGCGGTCGCGCTCAAATTAGTCGTAAAGCAGTCATTTGACGATTTTGCATTCTGATAAACAATAAACTACAAGCTCCCTCCTTATCAGAATGCCAAATCGTAAAATGAAAGTAGATAGTTTTGAAAATAAAAAGCATTCCATCTTCACCTCTTCTCTACAAACAATTAGGGAGTTTTATTTTAACACAACCAAACAACTGTGAAGCAAACAATGCTAAAATGGGTTGACATCCCTAATGCAACATAATCTGAGGATAGATTGGTGTGGAGGCAGCAAGGCAATGTTTATAGCTTTCCAAGACAAGCACGATCAATAATGAAAACTATTAAGAAGATTTAAATAAGAAAAGCTGATGGATAAACCAGAATCTTACACTATACAAGATATCATTAAAATGACTATTAAAAACTGAAAGTAAATTTGGTAAGAGATTTCAAGAATCTGTTCAGGAATCTAACATAATGATGTCGTTACGGAAAGCATAGTAGAGGATAACTGAAAAGAAAGAAAGAACTAATAAGAAATAATTTATAGTTAAAAGAGAGCATTAGACAGGTTGAGAAGATGTGAAAGTGAAACAATTGTTTTTAAGATAAAAACGAAGCAAGGGGATATTATATGAGAAAATGTTTGTCATGAAAGCGAACGCAGAATAGTGAAGATGGTTATTAAACCACCACACATAACAATAAACTTAGTATAAACTTTATTATCAAAATACAAATTCCTGATTTTTCAATTGGTTCGACTGTGCGACTTTCTGTTACTGTGCTACAACATGGTAGGCTGACAAGTTCGTAAACTAACAAAGAAAACAATTTTGTTATGCCTTCGAGAGCGATTACCTCTTCATCAGTGCAACATTTTAGATACTATCCGAGTGGCTTGATCCCTTGGCGTTGCGTAGAGATGTAGGATCTCTCTGCATCTTCTACCGCATTTACCATGGAGTGTGTTCAGAGAAGTTGTTCGCTTGCCAGCTTAATGGCAATGTACTTACACTCCGTCCATGGGCGGCGGTATCACTTAATATTAGATCAGCCTCCTGCCAGTTTGCCTCCTGTAACAAAAGAAAAAGCCGTACCTTGCAAGTATCCTGGTTGGAAACTCGGTTTCCATAACACATCTGAGTTGTTGAGTTATATCCATTTGGCAATAGGCGGTACTTCGGATACTTCTTTTCACATTCGCTAGTTTCAAATCTCTCGACTGTTGCCTGAAAATTTAATCACTGTTCAGATTTCATTTCAACATTGACCAACTGCTGACACGGCTCACATGGCTGTTGTATACACCAACAGTTGACGAGAATAATATTATGTGTGTGTGAATAGGTGTAAGTAATATTTAAGATAAACAATAAATCAGATTTGAATGTTGCTCTATGTTATTTTCGCTTCTAGCCCAGTCATATTAGGTAAAAAAAGGGGTCAACCTCGGAATGAAAGATAATAAGCTACAAATTGGTATGGACCTTTGTTTTGTCGTTCTAAATGTTGTCTCAAAAGTCACAAATGATACCGTGTCCGCGTCTTAAGAAGGCCAAAGGTCATAAAAATGGGTTTTTCGTGAATATCTCGCTTTATATTGCTTAAATGATATTTGTACTTATTATAAAAGTTGTAGAGTATAAAATTCTCTACAATTTTTGTTCCATGTTTTTTTTAATACGGTCAACCGTTTTTGAGGTAGAGCGCGAAGAGTGCGCAGCGCACAGTCATATATGGTCCTATGCAAGGTCAAGCGTGAGTTACGGCTATCAGTACGTTATATCAAGTCTATTATTTATTAAATTATTATAATTATTAAACAATGGCCATTATTTATGTACTAATTTTTAATTGTTGATATTTTATTATAATCAGTAACTTAATTATTTATATTTAACTATTCAACTATAGTATATTATTAATTCTGGAATATATATTTTTAGTTAAAACGTCATTACATACGTTTTCTTCAAAACGTGTAAATTTTTTAATACTTATATACCTGGATATACTTGTCCCTACCCTATGACCTTTTCTATTTATAGCCGGGATAGATGTTCTATTGTATTCAAGGCCACTTTCTCTTTTAAGGGACCACTTTGTATTCGTCAAGATTATTCGTTAGTTTGAAATTGTATTTAAATACTTTAAGTTCTGTGAATGTGCATTCCGAGTGTCGAAAAGTGTACACTAGTAAAAATGCTATTGTTGCATCGAAACGACGCACAGAAGAGGGTGAACCTTCAACGCCAAGTGCACCTCGTAAAAAAAGAAACGAAGTGTTTGATTTTAAAAAATTGTGCTTATTTTGTGGCCAAGAAGCTAATGAAGTAGCGGAAAGTAAAAAAGGGAGAAGTACAGACGGACAATAAGTAATGTAAGCACTCTACCGATTAAAGAGAACGTAATTAAAAGAGCAGAAGAACGCAACGATTTCTTAGGAGAATTAGTAAAGGAACGTATACTTTACGAGTATGATTTGATCGCTGCTGAAGCAAAGTATCATACTATTTGCTATACCAACTTTTTAACTCGAGTACCATCTGCTGATAAGAAGCCGCGCCAAGATGATCAAGTCACTCAGGCAATGAAGGAGATTTTTTGTTATATAGAAAATAATGAAGATTCTCAGTTTACGTTGAAAGAACTTAAAGATGTCCTTACGGAGTACATACCCGACGATAAGACGATTATTACAAAACTACAAACTACTTTCTATTGCAAAAATGGTTGTGGTTCCCGCTGTGGATGCCGAAAATCAGGGCTACTATGTTCTTTAGCTTGTGGCCAGTGCAATGGACAAGCTTGCCTGAACGCTGCACAATATCCAAGTAATCCCGATGAAGAAAACGCATACGATCCTGAAATTCTGGAGGGTTTGGAGATGAATATGACCGATAATGAGAATGATGACAATGAATTGAACGTTTTCGAGCGACAACAAGAAGAAGACGACGAAGAAGATGAAAATAACTAGCTTCTATTCACAATTTTATTATAATTAAAACCAATAAAAATTCTTATGATATTTAAACTGACATTTCAACAAATGTATAGTTTGGCATATTTAATGATAAATAAAGATACCTATGCATAAAATATATCCCCTTATTGTCTTTTTAACTGAAAATATATATTCCAGAATTAATAATATACTATAGTTGAATAGTTAAATATAAATAATTAAGTTACTGATTTTAATAAAATATCAACAATTAAAAATTAGTACATAAATAATGGCCATTGTTTAATAATTATAATAATTTAATAAATAATAGACTTGATATAACGTACTGATAGCCGTAACTCACGCTTGACCTTGCATAGGACCATATATGACTGTGCGCTGCGCACTCTTCGCGCTCTACCTCAAAAACGGTTGACCGTATTAAAAAAAACATGAAACAAAAATTGTAAAGAATTTTATACTCTACAACTTTTATAATAAGTACAAATATCATTTAAGCAATAGAAAGCGAGATATTCACGAAAAACCCATTTTTATGACCTTTGACCTTCAATATCTTAAGACGCGGACACGGTATCATTTGTGACTTTTGAGACAACATTTAGAACGACAAAACAAAGGTCTATACCAATTTGTAGCTTATTATCTTTCATTCCGAGGTGAAACCCCTAAAATGACTGGGCTATTCCTCTCAAAGCGGCAAAGACTGTTTCAAGCCCATAATTATCGTGGTGATACCTGATAGCTTTGAGATAATCCCACCATCTTGAACCTTTGATCCTAGCAGGGCTCCGTCCGTTACCTTAGGTCTCTTGGTGCATCATAATATGAGTATATTATACTTATTTATATATTCGCTATTTGTAGGGCTTAGGGCATCGTAGGGTTATTAGGTTCTTACATCTCACCCTCTCATATATTTAGTTATCAACTTGCACACATACACTACATATTATACCATACATATTTTTTTTTAAAGACAAATCACACCAATTGACCTAGTCCCATGCTAATCTGGTGAAGCTTGTGTTATGGGTACTAGGCAACGGATATATATACATATTATAGATAGATAGATATATAAATACATATTTAAACACCCAAGACCTAAGCACAACACCAAATACTCATCACATCGATGGTCAAGGCGCTGCGTTCGGTCCTCTCATACTTTGTTTAATATACTATTCGCTTGAAATATCATGCAGGACAACGTCTGTCGGGTCCACTAGTTAGTTACATATAAATTGAACCACGCATTTCACAGTTTACTGACTGGCAAAATGGACCAAGGGTGAATGTTTGGTCCATTATTTTTCCTAAGAGCCGGGATTTATTACATGTTTTTAATTGATAGATATATGCTACTACTGAATGAATCCGCCCTTGGTTCCTTGGTTCACCTACATTCCGATACAAGCACTGCGATGACGTCACATGTTAAAACGCGGTGACGAAGTGTTTTTTTTTTTTTATTATGTAATAGGAGGCAAACGGGCAGGAGGCTCACCTGATGTTAAGTGATACCGCCGTCCATGGACACTCACAATGCCAGAAGGCTCGCAAGTGCGTTGCCGGCCTTTCAGGAATTGGTACGCTCTTTTCTTGAAGGACCCTAAGTCGAATTGGTTCGGAAATACTTCTGTGGGCAGCTGGTTCCACATAGTGGTGGTGCGCGGCAAAAACTGCCTTAGAAAACGCTCTGTTGTGGAACGACGGACGTCGAGGTGATACGGATGGTATTTTGTATTTTGTCTTGACGTCCGATGATGAAACTCAGCTGCAGGTATTAGACAAATGCGACAAATGCGATAAATGCGGTAGAAGATGCAGAGAGATGCCACATCTCTACGCAGCGCCAAGGGATCAAGCCGCACGGAAAGTGACTGGTCGTCGACGATTCGAACCGCTCTTCGTTGAATACGGTCAAGTGGAAGGAGCTGGTACTGGGTAGCTCCCCCCCAGAGGTGAGAGCAGTACTCCATGTGGGGCCAAATTTGCGCTTTATATAGTTGCAAGCGGTGGCCCGGATTGAAGTACCGTCTCGCCTTGCTGAGCACACCAAGCTTTTTGGAGGCTAATTTAGCCTTTCCTTCCAGATGACCGCGAAACTGAACGTTATTCGATATGTCAACGCCCAGTATTCCGATGCTAGCTGAGGCTTTAAGGAGAGTGTCTTCAAAGAGGGGAGTAGCGACAAAGGGAGTTTTATTAGCGGAAAACGCGCATACTTGTGTCTTCTTGGGGTTAAATTGGACTAGATTTAGTCTACCCCAGTCCGAGACTCCACGTAGAAGAGTTTCGACTTCAGACACAAGTTTGTTCCGGTACTCATCGACAACAGCCCGAGAAATACCTGCCCGGCCAGTGTAAAAAGTATCCCCAGTGCTGTCGTCCGCATAGCAATGAATGTTGCTAAGCTGCAACATATCATTGATATGCAGAATAAACAGGGTCGGGGACAGGACACAGCCTTGTGGGACACCAGCATTCACAGGTTTCAGGTCGGAGCATGCTCCGTCGATGACGACTTTGATGCTCCGATCAGCGAGAAAGCTGGAAATCCAGTTGCATAATTTCTAAGGGAGCCCGTAGGCTGGAAGCTTCGAGAGCAGTGCTCTGTGCCACACCCGATCGAAGGCTTTCGCTATGTCCAAACTTACCGCCAGCGCCTCCCCCTTGAACTCAATTGCCTCTGCCCACCTATGTGTAAGGTATACAAGGAGGTCACCAGCTGAGCGACCACGACGAAAGCCGTACTGAGAATCGCTAATCAGCTGGTGGCCCTCTAGATACCTCAGGAGCTGGCTGTTAATAATGGTTTCCATTATTTTGGAGAACAAGGAGGTTATAGCTATTGGGCGATAGTTGAACGGGTCAGAGCGATCGCCTTTTTTAGGGATCGGATGTATCGAAGCGATCTTCCAGCACTTCGGAACAGTGCCGAGCGTGTAAAGGTACCGGAAAAGGCGCGTTAGGACCGGAGCCAACTCAGGAGCACAAGTACGCAGCACAATTGGAGGGATGCCATCGGGCCCGCTCGACTTATGGATGTCCAAGGAAGACAAAGCTTTACGGATAGCACGTTGCTGGAATATAACTTCGGGCATCGTAGTATCACACCGCAATAATGTCGGTGGTTCCTTCCCTTGATCATCCAAAGTGGAGTTCGACGCAAAGAGACAGCCTAGAAGATCGGCCTTCTCTTTCGCGGTATGGGCTAGTGAGTCATCCTCCCTATGCAGTGGTGGAATTGAGGGCTGACAGAAATTCCCTTGGACAGCTTTGGCAAGAGACCAGAAGGCTCGAGTTCCCGAAGGGAGGTGGGCCAATTTCTCATCAAATCTGGCAATGTGCTCTGACTTTGCTTTAGCGATTTCTCGCTTGAAGGACCTGGAGGCTGAATTGTATGCTTTTTTACGTTCGCCGATAGTCACATCACAGGATGTCACCGCTTCTGTCCAGGCTTTAAAGCATTCACGCTTACGGCGCAAAGCCGCTTTGCAAGAACGCCTAAACCAAGGCTGGGACTTGCCACCGACCGGCACCGCAGAGAATGGAATAAAGAGTTCCATACCCTGCAGGACCACCTCGGCGACAGAGTCAGCGACGGCATCTGGAGTACTCGACGAAAAGCAAATGGGCCCCCAAGGGTAGGACGCAAAAAAAGACCGCATCCCATCCCAATCTGCTGACTTATAGTGCCACACGCGGCGACAGCCCGTGAAGCTAGGCCGAAGAGGGCGCGTGAACGGCACAATGCTCCGGACCACACAATGATCTGATGAACCCAATGGCGGTTCAACAGAGACTTGGTAGTTCTCCGGATGTGAAGTCAGCAGAAGGTCCAACAAAGAGGGTTTATGACCATCCACATCTGGTATTCGCGTAATCGCAGGGACCATTTGCGTCAAGTCGTAAGCCAAAGCAAAGTCGTGAAAGGATCTTCCCGCATGATCGGTGGTTTCTGAGCCGAGCCAATCGGCATGGTGGGCGTTAAAATCGCCAAGTATCACGATTTCAGCGGTAGGAACCCTTTCGAGCAGGGCCATTTGGATGTGCTCAATGAGTCGGTCAGTTTCGGTATTTCCGCTATGGGACCTTTACAGGCATGCGTAGAATCGCGGATGGTCATCGCAGTCTACGCGCAGCCAGAGGTTAGATAGGTCCCTTCCTTCAAGCGTCCCGAGGCGACGAGAACAGATATCCTCTCTGACGTACACGCAAACTCCCGCCCGCGGCACAAATGAATGTTCCAATTTGTACCCCGGGTACGAGAGGTAGGAAGTATCAGCCGGGGGGGATATCTGAGTCTCGGTAAGAAAGAGCAAGGCCGGCTTCGCAGTCTCTAAGTGGTAGTGGACAGCGTTGATGTTGGAATTGAGCCCCCTAACATTTGTGAAGTCCACGGCGAGTGTGGACGGGGGTGCTTTGTTAAATTGCTCCGTTTGCCCCGAGAACGATTAATGTTTTTACCGAGCGCAGAATTGCCCCCCCCCAGAATACGAAGGGCAGCCTGTGCGTCCACCACCGGGCGCAGAGTGTCCCGGTGTTGGACGCCCAGAGGGGGATTCTCCACCGCGAGCGCGTGTGGTACCCCCCTGGGGTAGATTCTGTTTTTTTTCTGCACCTTCATATTTCTTGTGTGGGGGGGGGGAATAGGCTCCGGGAGTCTCTCTCACCGCACGAAACGCGAGTACAATAAGGCGAACTTATTGCATCACTTCACGCCGGTTTTCTGAGAGACAGTGGTACTGCCCCGGTCGTGCCTGCCCATTTGGCTGAAGCCCGAAGGTGACAGCATGGCACTCCCACTAGGAAGGGGTTGACTGATTGCGCTGATGAAATAACCTCTGTCACAGGTTATTTCACCAGTGGGCGATGGGGCCGTCACGTCCCGACGCCGACAAACAACACAGCATATATACCTACCACTTCTTGATGACCACTGGGGCCTTCAGGCTAGTCAGTGGTCACACTGGTCCAGGATCCTCTGTTTACTAAGGAGGAACAGTACGTCTTCCTTCCTCCGCAATATTTTCCAAGATGAAGGCACTTTAAATGAGAAGATTTAGCTGATGACGTCCTCTCATCTAAGCTAAGTTCTCTGAGCTGAGCTGTAATGGCCCTTAAGACCAACAGGTTAGTTTGGAACAACAGTTAACCTGTCTTCCTCCACAAACGCATCTGACTATCAGCTTAGCGTGTTTCATAATTTTTCTTTAAAAACAAGTGGGCTATCAGCTCTATCAACTACATCTAGAAGATTACTTCATGCCAATGATAGTTCGTGATGGTTGATGTACTTCATCAAATATATATGCCGCATCTTACAATAACACAAACCAGCTACAACCTTTTGGGTTGGGCCCAAAATTTATATATCTGTTTCGTTCGTTTCAAATAGGCAAGTAGGTGATCATTCTTTTGTGCCTGACACATGTTACTTTTTGGATCTAAAGCCACTTAGAGGCATTATCAGTTAGACCGAATTAGTTAGTCTTTTTTTCTCCGAATTTGAAAATCCGACAACCACGCCGCTGCGAGCCACCTATGACACTCACAACTAACGTAACGTGGACAAGAAAGCATTCTATTGGTATAAAAAGTACATATGTCTGACCTGCGATTCTGTACCTCACTTTTCGCATCGGCGGTCGCTCTCAAATCAGTCGTGAAGCAGTCATTTTATGATTTGGCATTCTGAAAAGGTGGGAGCTTGTAGTTTATTGTTTATCAGAATGCCAAATCATACAATATAACATAATCATAAAATACCTTTTTGAGTACATCCGGGCGACTCTTATCTAAGTAAGCCGTCACTCCCCAACCGGTAATGATCGCAATGCTGTTGAATAAGGCGCCGCCGTCGTGAAGACACGCTGGCACCACGTACTTGTTGAGTTCTATACTATAAAAAATTAATAAATCAGTGGCGCTACAACCTTTTCAGATCCAGGCCTCGGATATCTATATCTGTTTTATGATTTGTCAATCAAATAGGCAAGTAGGTGATCAGCCTCCTGTGTCTGTCACACGCTGTCTTGTTTGGTCTAAGGCAAGTTTTCTCACGATGTTTTCCTTCCCTATTCGAGCGAATTTTAAATGCGCATGAGAAATTCCATTGCTTTGCTGTATTAGAGTCATACGCTGAAGCCACTAGTCCAATACTGCTCTAAACCCACGTGTTTCAATACTTAAAGCAATAAAAGCCTCTGTCAGGGGTGGTAATTCCAACTTCAATGTTTGTCTTTAAACGATCCCATGGCGAAATCAGCGTAGATATTGCGAACTACTTCAATTGCAGACTAAGATATTGCGGTTGATATAAAAAAATTCGCGTCTTCTTCGATACTCGTCATTCAGTCAATTTCTATAAAACCATAATCTATATATATAAAAATTAAACCCGTTTTCCGTTGTCACGACATAACATGAAAACGGCTTGACCGATTTGTCTGATTTCTTTTATATAATATTCCTTGAAGTACGAGGATAGTTCTTACGGAGAGAAAAATTAAAAAAAAAATGAGTGAAAAAGTCTAAAAACAACTTTTCTATATTCCCATACAAAATATTCGTAATAATACTTAAAAGTCAATTTGAACTTTAATACCATATCATAGAGTTCAAGTGTTAGTGGAGGGGTTCCGGGAAGGTAAATTTTTATTTTTGACATAATGTAATTGTTGTCTTATGAACTTTCTTTTTTTATCTTAGCTAGACGGGTGTCCCGAATAGCAGAATAAGTATTAAAAAAAAAAGAATAGACTGTTAGGCGGTACGATGTTCGCCAGGCTAGCTAGTTAATTATATATTTAAACCTTCCTTAGGAATCACACTATCATATGGCTTGAACTCTATCAAAATCTGTTCAGCAGTTTTTGAGTTATTCGCATTGGACGTTGTCACGCACCATCACATTGCCCATTGAAGTACTTCCTAACCAATTTGACTTCCTTTCAAGAAAAGGCGGTATCGCTTAACATAGCTTCCTGTCCGTTTGTTCAATAAAAAAAAGTGAAGTCAATTAGGAAATACTATACTTACTCTCTATCAGTCCGTAGTAATGCTATATCATTATATTGTATCGGTGAGTGGTAATCTGGGTGCGGGATTGCCACCACATTGTATTCTTTAGACGAATCCACGGGATCACTTCGTTTTAATATACCAACTCGGATTTTCTTAACAGGACTACTGAAAATAGTATTTACACCTTCAAATTTTTCTTAAAGCACAGGAACCCAGCCAGAGAGACATGACACTTCTTCCCTGAGAGATACGACCTCCAATTGTTTAAAGTAAGAGTTTAAAGCACCGTCCCGTACTCAAACTCAAACTAAAAAAAACTTTAGAGGTGTCAAGGGACACCCGGATGGAACTAAATTCCTTTCGATTAATTTATATGTTAATTGGTATCATAACAGTATGATAGATTTTCTCGACACCAATCTTACGACGAAAGAAAAACAAAGCCAACATCACGAGGTGTTCTCAGGCGGTCACCCATCCAAGTACTGACCTCGCCCGACGTTGCTTAACTTCGGTGATCGGACGAGAACCGGTGTATTACAATAGACAAAAAAAGTGTCGTGACAACTTTTCGTAAGAATTTTTTCCGTCTAGCCCCCTTCACAACGCGCGATAAGGAACTTCGTTCCAATAACTTTAATCATATAGGGAACCAAGTACGCTTATAAACGTCAACAGAAGAAGAGCGGGCAAGAAGAACTGGCAAGAACTCTCTGCCACTTGTTTAGAGTTATACAAATTGTTTTAACTGGAGCAAATTAATCCCAAGGATTAGGATTCAAATAATCGTCAAATTTGTAGGCTTCTTTATTGGACTCTAAGTAAAGTAAATCCAAATACTTTAAAGTAAATTATTAAAATATTGCTTGTTTCATAAGAGTCATAGAAAGTTCTTGTACAGTCAACTCTCGATAATTTGAAACTCAAGGGACCAGAGATAAATTCAAAATAACAAGTGTTTGAATAACCACGACTGAAGGAAATAAGAATTTGATAAAAAATTGTTACTTATTATTTCTATATTCTTATTATGTATTAACAATTATTCACAAATTTTTATTTCGAAAAGAAGTCAGTAATCTTTTTTTTTTTTCTTTTTGAGTGTGTGACTTCAGTTTATCATTGTCCAATAAATTTTCGATAGTGGTGAGAGCTGCAAAGCAATCGTCACTTGTCAGTTGTCACCCATTTATGTAAACAAACGACAGGTATGTGCATGATAAACGCTTCAATTTATAGAGAGTAGAGAAGACCGGATTTCAAATTATCGCATGTTGGCGAGTAAGATAATACTTTTTCAACTTCAAATTACCAAAGGGACCAATTATCATTGATTTTATTCAAATTATCGAGAGATTCAAATTAACGAGTGTCAAATTATCGAGAGTGGACTGTAATTTGAAATAATGATAATTGTTTTCAACGCCATCTATTGCCTAGAAGCTGGTGTTTGTAATCCGCTGGAGTTATCCAAAATCCGTTAATCAAACAGCAAAAACTCTACTTACCGCAGAAATCCGCTGTACGTGCAGTGCCCTGCTGTGAGCACATATCGTTCGCTGATTATGCTACCTCCAGCAATCCAATCTAATATAATATTATCATTACCATATCCCAGGAGAGCCTGAAAATTAAAAAAAAATCGGTTGTCTGTAAAGTCGGTTTACTGACGATAGTTGAACGAGACAACGTCATAAAAAATATTGATGGGATGGTTGCATTTAAAAAAAAAAATATATTTGTTTGATAGGTATATTGTATGGATATAGAGAAGGAGGTAAATGGAAATCACAATTGAATTGATCAAGTTACATTTATTTGTACGCATAAATACAATTATGTCAATTTTAAATGGAACGCCTCAGAGTGAGGTAACGCCTCAGAACGAGGTAACGCCTCAGAGCGAGGTAACGCCTCAGAGCGAGCTAACGCCGCATGAGTCATATTTTTTCGTGCGTGCAGCCGGCTCCATCGAATTATAAGACGTTGTCACGTCAAAAATACACCACGTTTTTATTAGTTATATGTATGTTGATTAAAAAGTTTACGTCAGCATAATCAGTCAGGGACTGACAAATCGCTCCGGCTAATTCGATAATAGGTCAAGAGGATCTTCATTTCCACCCCAGGTCTCTTTTCATCATAGAATAGATGCCATTTGAAAGACATCAACTGATATGATATTAAAATCTTTGGACCTGTAGCAACAACTACAATTTTACTTTGATGAGCAACTAGTCAGATTATGGTAAAAAACCGCCTTCACCGGGGAAGGCGAGGTCCCTTCCCTTTTTCCACTGTGCATGTAGTAACTTCAAAGTAGTTTCGAACCCCGGCATTGTGCCTGGATGGATTTTCTACGTGCGCATTTAACAATCGACCATACGCTGAAGAAAAACATCATGAAGACCGAAAGATCTTCGTATCAGGTACCTGCCTATTAGAAAAGGATGTCCAAGACCAAGGGTCTGATTTCTGTTACTTTTGATATCGCAGACTTTGATTGGTAACTCACCATATGGGGAAACTCCCCCTCATAAGCGTCTTCTCCTTCTATGATTAGCTGTTCTGGTTTCCGAGTGCACTCGTCAACTCTAATGTTACCAGTGGTAGGTCCAGGGCGGCACGGGTACACATATTTCTCTTGGTATTCAAGGCATTCTGAAATATTAAAGATAAATTTAACTACTTGACACTTAACTGATTGATCAAATGGTAGGGGAGCCCAAGAGGGGATTTCGGGATTTACTAAAGCGCGGCAGATTAATATATAGGGGGATACCTTGTACCCGGTTAAGTACCTCCACAAAACATGAGGCCCATATATAAGGCCGCCCGTGAAGGAGACAGGATCAGATTAGTAAAAAAAAATTGACCATCAGAAATTCCCGAGCGCGTCAGATTAAGGTAGGGTGAGTTAATTACATCCTAAAAAGTGTGTATTCCACTAATCTGACAATTTGAGAGTGACGTAAAAAAAGGGGAGGGCAACAAAGTTGTAAAAAAAAAAACGTCATCTCGACATTCTCGAGCGTAGCTAATTTTTTTTTATTTTGAAGAAAATAATTCAAGAATAATGAAAAATATATAATTTGACGATTTCCGCAAGCCGAAATAACAAAAATTCGTCGATAAATTAAATGCTTGCAGCTGCGTGATGCCTACATTTCCTTAAACCGATCGGAATCTACTAAACGGCGTTCTAAATATTTCCCTTAAAATTACATTTCCTGTGAATTTGAACCGATTCGGACCGATAGATTTTGAGAAATTTTGAAAAATCTTAAAAAAATAAGTATTTTTTTTTAAAGTGGTTTCTGTATCGATCAACTTCAAAAACTAATCCGCCTTTGAACTTGAAAAACCACGTCGATCGCCACTAAGCTGGTCAAAAGCGGTTGATTCGTTCGAGAGATATCGTGAACGAAAAAAAACCCGAAAAAGTGTTTCTTCGGGATTACTCCGAAATTTGTGGTTCGATCAATTAAAATTAAAATGATAAAACTGCGTCGAATGCCGCCAACCGCGTGAAAATTGCTTGGTCCATTCAAAAGTTATTGCGGTTTGAAAATTCTATGAAATATGAAATAGTGTTCTATGAAACTTCTATCAGACTTTCGAGCTGGGAGAGCTCAAATGCATAGAAATATTATTTCTTTGAACTCAGCGAGCTCAAAATATCAATTTTAAGCGCCCAGGAATGGAACTAGCGGGAAGTTGCAGGGATGGCCCTTTAGGTGAACCGTTTTTCAAATTTTTTTTTGTCAGATCAGGCGAATCCCTCTAGATAATCGTCAGATTATGAGACAGTATGTTTAGAACATAAAAATGAACCACATATATATCTTAATCTGACGCGCTTGAGTATTTCAAAATTGCGATTTTTTTTGCAAATTATGAAAATGGCCGTGGGTTTGCGTCCCATCGAAATCGTCAGATTAGTGAATGAGAGCTTTTTTTTGGTGCACTTAACACTCCCTTAGAAAATCTGACGCGCTCGATATTTTTTTTTTTCATTTTCAACCCTTAAATACAACCACCCGCATCATGCAAACGATCAGATTAACATACGTACATTATTAAAAATACGTAGGGCATTGATGCTATCAATATCTGACGCGCTCGAGGATGTCCATGCAACAGTTTTTTTTTACATATTTAACAATCTATAGCCGCTTCCCCCACCGATGAAAAGGTTTATATCATATAACATTTTTTTCTTCTTACAATCTAAGCATTGCATCCCAATTGGTCTCTACGACGCTCGAGTAAATCCCCATTTAGCATCGTGGGCTCCCCTACCAAAATAATAAGTATATTAATGTGTGTTAGTGGTAAAAATAAATCAACGGCGCTGCAACATATGAGGTTTGGGCCTAAGATTTCTGTATCTCTTTCATGATTTATCAATCTAATAGGCAAGTAAGTGATCAGTCACGATGTTTTCCTTCACAACATTCTCACGATGTTATTGGTGTACAGCCGGGGTTCTACGACCTCAGGGATGAGAGTCACACGCTGAAGCCACTAGGCCAACACTGCTCTATTAATTATATATAACAAAAACTAATACTAAAGATATAATCAAAGATGAAATACATATATACAAATAGGTTTAAACATTTACGAAAGGATTAATAAAAATTATTAAATACATTTAACTAAGTAATACCTAATTCAGCTGTGTTGTGTCATGGGTGTTGGTGTGTGGTGTGCTTATTATACAGGTGACTCAGCGCTGTGGATATTCTTAACACTCCTTAAACTACCGCGATAGCTTACAGAAGTCGAACGCTAGAAACTTACTATCATACGCTTTCTGTCCTCTTCTCTCTGCTTTGTCACATTCCGACGAAAACTCTTTCCCTTTAGGTCGCTCCGTTGTGGTTGTTTTTCTGTATAAAAAACGACGAGTTGCACTCCGGGAGTGCCGGCAAAAGTGAAAACTTGAATATTAACGTTGTGCATTTTTGATATTTTGGAATGGTTTGGAAATAATTTTGCATGAATTGCTTTAATTATCAGTATAAAAGTACTATCATTTATGTGGTAGAATACAATATTTATTTATTGCGCTATCGTACACAAACATGACAATTTATATTACATTAAATACGCCTCGCCAGCTGTCTACTCTCCGTTGTTCTTACGAAACCTACACAAAATAATTAAAATTAGTATTACATAATTCAATTAGGAAAATTCACAATTTTTTTAAGTTGCCATTTTTTATTCGCGTCAGTCTGACCAAATCGTTAATAATAAAGATTTAGACGTTACGCAAAATTAAACCTTGATGTAAGGTCCAATTCCACATGATTGTGTATCTGAGGAAAGAGACAAATGAATTAAAACCGTTACTATATAGCACGAAGGTTCATAATCTTTAAAAAAACATCCGTCTTACGAATTTTTCCTGACGCGAGTTTAACATTTTTTATTCATTCCAAAAAAAAGTGTACAACGCCGAGAAGTTTTCTCTTCAAAAAAACACGAGGTTAATTTCCCCGGTTACATAGCTTAGTTTCCTTAACTGAAAGTGGTTGGATTTGCTACAAATGAACAATAATTGAACAAGATGAGATCCATGGAATCCAGAGTCGGTTAATTCAGTCCCTACTTAAGGTACCTTCTGTTTAAGTTAATACGTAATTGGCTTACCTAACATAATACGTGACCATATCATTATTACAAATGTTATACTATTCAGGCATCTAGTTTTATCCACAACGAAGTTATCGGGGCTCGGAAATGGCCTGAACTGCTTCGAGAAAAGCTCATCGCGAAATCGATCTGTTACGCGGAAATTAATTGGGATCTTTTTTAAAAAAGATCATAATGATTTTGATACAAGTATATTAACTTAGAATAAAATATACAAAGAAAGTAGAACAAAGTATGAGCACGTCTGCTCGGATAAGAGTTAGGAGATTGGCTGGCTTGATGGTAATGTAAGGTTGTTGATGCATAGGAAGAAATGAAATCAGGTATGTCAGCAATATAGGATGCATGGAGGAGTTGTAATTGATCGATGTTCTCTCACTGCCGTTAAGAATCGTTTATAGTCTTTGTCATTAGGTATCTTTTTCTATGTATGGAAAACAGCAAATGTAATACCAGTACATAATTCCGGAGACAAATCTAACGGATGTAGACCAGTGCAGATAGCCTTTAAAAATAATAAAAAGTGAAAAAAATAATAGTAGGATAAAACCTATTGGAAAGGGTGGATAATATTATAAAAATTAAAGGAAAAATAATGTACGGGCGATCTGAGGTCGGGAAGGGGTAGGGGGGGTAGTTTTAAGGGTAAAAAACGGTTTATCTCGATTTCCGGCAAAACTAAAAGTCCTATCGAAGAAAGTTAAATGGCAAAGTTGTAGGTCATGAAAAGATCTACAACTTTTGTATTTACACATTTTTCACATAACCTCAAAATTTATGTTAAAAATTTCAAAAAAACAACTTTTTGGTTTTTTATTTCTATCTTTTACAAAAATTTTTTTTTTTAAACGAAATTTGGTGAAAACTTACCTTATTATGTCCCAAATATATACTGTAATTTATTTGATTAAAAATATTTATTTTTTCACCTTATTTTGAATTAATATCGAAAAAACACCCTAATTTTCAATCGAAAATTCTGACGTCAAAATTTCAGCTTTTTTCAAAAAGTTGGTGTGCTTTCAGTTCGTTGAAATCTCTACTTTCCTATGGTAGTAAATCTTACCATACCATACCATAGTAAATCTTCTCAGAAAATGCAAAAAATCGTATGCAGTAACGCCCAGACCCGTCATCCCCTTCCCTACTTCTCTATGAATCTTCTTTAAATTATAATTAGATGCCTATTTATTACTATTTTAAGATAACTTCCCGGCCTCAGATCGATCGTAATTTATTTTTCCTTTCATTTTGATCATATTCCCCTGCTTTTCTAATGGGTTTCATCCTACTGTATTTTTTTTTGGTTTCAAAAATTATCGGCACTGGTCTAATGTGACTATAGGCCAATTTGTATTCTAAACACTTTTACTAAAGTATTAGTATGTATGAACGTTAAAAATTATAGTTTCATTAAACCCATACTTATTTCAGAACAGCCCTGCGATTCTGTAACTCACTTCACGAACTCACACAGCGGTTTTCGCATCGGCGGTCGCTCTCAAATCAGTCGTGAAGCAGTCATTTTATGATTTGGCATTCTGAAATGGTGGGAGCTTGTAGTTTAATGTTTATCAGAATGCCAAATCATAAAATGGCTGCTTCACGACTGATTTGAGAGCGACCGCCGACGCGAAAACCGCTGTGTGAGTTCGTGAAGTGAGTTACAGAATCGCAGGGCAGGGTTTATGTTTGGGATTAAATTTCTATTTAGTTTTACTTATAATTTATTTTATTTTGTGTTTGCTTGTTTAATTTTTACCCTTGCTTATCTTAATATTATAAAAAGGAATGATTTGTATGTTTGTAAAATCGATCCAGTACTGTTTGGCTCAAAAAGTACTGGATCGATTTAAAATTATTTCACTATTTGAATGCTACATTATCACTGATATAGCGAGAAATAAGGATTCCTACTAAAATTACAATAATGTTACCCAAGGTATTAATCAGGTCTCATTGTTTTCTACAAATGTTTGTATAGAAAACAAAAACGAATTGGAATATATTATTTGGGTATAATGACGTGACGAGGAGCATTATGTAGGTTGCAGGTCTACATTTGATGTACTTGGCCATTTAAAAGAGTGAGAGTATTGACAGTTCTTCTCTTTTTACGCCCTTGTCAGTTATTTTGGCAAGATCCGTCAAATCTTTGACCAAAGATAAATATCCGTCACTTACTCACCCTCCCCAAAGCCTCCCACTAATTTTAGGTGTGGTATCCGCAAGCGATTCCCCACAGCAAATGACTGGATCAAAATCACTGTACCCGCATTTCTGAAAAATTAATAATTATTATATTCTCAACTCTTTGAGCAGTGTTGGCCTAGGAGCTGGACAAGTTGACAGTAGCACGTCTGCCCTGAGAAGTGGCTTTGAATATTTATGCGTGAAAGAGTCAGGTCGTGTGGCAGTCGTATTTCACGGGGCTCGGCTGTTATTGCCGTCAAAAAAGCTGAGGCCAAAATATATCAAAGGAACGTGTTGGACATATCCGGGATGATTTTTTGGATATGCGACAGCTCAGCCCTGCGATTCTGTAACTCACTTTTCGAACTCACACAGCGGTTTTCGCATCGGCGGTCTCTCTCAAATCAGTCGTGAAGCAGTCATTTTATGATTTGGCATTCTGAAAAGGTGGGAGCTTGTACTTTATTGTTTATCAGAATGCCAAATCATAAAATGACTGCTTCACGACTGATTTGAGAGAGACCGCCGATGCGAAAACCGCTGTGTGAGTTACAGAATCGCAGGGCTGTTCAAGGTGAGTGCTACCAAAAACACCATGTCACAATACAATGACAAAACTCCATGAATTGCTTCCACATCCACCGTCTCCAGATTTGGCCATCAGCAAGCTTTTTCCTGTTCCTTTGTTCCCTTTGGAGTAGAGACTCTTGGGTTCAAGTCCACACGCGCTAATTAAAGATGTTGGCCCCTGGTAGATAGTACCGGTGACCCCAGAGCTGGTGCTTTCCTTAACGAATAAGTATCGCAATACAGCGAGGAAATGCCTACATTAAAGGTCTAACACAGGAACCAATTTTAAAATTTGAATATTGTGTTTTAGAAATAACTATATAATAATAGAAATTTAAAATTAATACTATATAAAAACAATTTTTAAAAATCACAAATTAAAATTTCTTTAGCTTCGTTACCATTGGTTCAAGATTTTTTCTGAAGTCATCTTCTGCGTATGGGCAGTCGTTTATGGCCTTGCAAACTCCAGGAGAGCCATCCGTTTTGTAGCATTTGTCTCCTGTAAACAGTTCATAAAACAAATGAAGGTATGCAAGGAAAAAAAAACAAGTCTCACAACGCAGTTCTTCTAACGTAAAAAGTGAGATCCATGTAATACCAAGTCGGTTCATGCTGTCTTCTGAAGCCTACCCTAAAGATGCTTAGAGCGTAGTACTGGCCTGAACTATATCAAACTAAATTTGAAATTGCAAGAGTAAAAATAAAATACATTACCTTCACTTAGAGATTTGGTACACGCCAAAAGTGAGAACACTATTGCTATGATGAACATTTCGTTGTTCCTGGAAAAAAAAAATTGTCTATCAGGAAAGCCTTTTCTTACAGTAGATATCTATTTCCAACACACAAAATAATATACAGTAATTACAATATTCTTAACCTGAATTACTTGACATAATCAAGTCAAGTCAAAAATCATTTATTCATATAGGTTAACTAGCGACCCGCCCCGGCTTCGCTCGGGTGCAATGCTGATACTAAATACACTACAGAAAAACTGCGGCCGGCCGGTACCGCCGCAAACGCTACGTCCCGCAATTTTTAAATCTGTAATATCTTCGAAAATATTCACTTAAATCATACGGTGTAAAGGGCCATATAGATCTATATTAAATGAACAATGTATTCACGGTATTTAATTGGTTAAGGATTAATGCTGTATTGGTTAAAATCGCTTCGAAAATTAGCCATTATTTGTCGTAAAAAGTAAATGACAAAAAAAAGTTATTGTGGGTTATCCATAAGAGATAGACATATACCATCACGGACTTTTCTGTAGACCTTTTCAATGTGTACAATACTTAGTACATTATTTTGATAAAACTCGTAGGGTTCAGCCTGCGTTTGCAATGTAAGCGGAAAAAATGTAATTATTTATGACATCACATTAGAAACCTCAAAAATAACAGTACTTCTCCACTATTTAATGGATGTTATTATACATATAAACCTTCCTCTTGAATCACTCTATCTATTAAAAAAAACCGCATCAAAATCCGTTGTGTAGTTTCAAAGATTTAAGCATACAAAGGGAAATAGGGACAGAGAAAGCGACTTTGTTTTATACTATGTAGTGATGATAATAACACAATGTACACTTATGAACGTCAAAAAAGAAATACACATTAAATGCTTCTAATTTTACATTCACTGTTCTCAAATCAAGGACGTAGAACGGAAGAGAAGAACTGACAATAAACTCTGCGCCACTATTTTTAATCGCCAAGTTTTTTGTGTTACACAACGTTTGTGAGTATGTTCCACGTGACATCTTAAGTTTTTTTTATTTTTATTTATTTTAAGCCTTAACTTAATTTCCTAATACAAATATATCTAGTTATCTCATGTGTTAGTGAATAACTTTTACAGTTAGTAAGTATCAGGAACCCTCTCCGGTAAAGGCCTCCTCCAAGGCTTGCCATCTTTCTCTATCCCGAGCTATTTGGACCCAGTGAGGACCCGCGATTTTTTTTATGTCATCATCCCATCGAGCGTAGGGTCTGCCTCTGTTTCGTTTGCCTGGTGGGCCACTCCATGTAGTTACTGTTTTCGTCCACCTATGATCTGTGAGGCGCGCTACATGACCCGCCCACTTCCACTTCAATTTTTTTGCGTGGCTTAGAGCATCAATTGCTCTCGTCTCTTGTCTAATTTTAATGTGTCTTATTTTATATACCTTTTTAATATTTAGCATGCTCTTTTCCATTCCTCGTTGACATGTATTTATTTTATTTGTAAATTTCCATGTTTGGCATGCATATGTCAGACATGGCAGAAGGCATGAGTCCATAACTCTCCTCTTGAGTCCTATAGGCATGTTACTTTTAAATATTTCTTTGCAACTCCAATATTTATTCCACGTACTTTTAACTCTTCTATCTATTTCTTGATCATTTCTGTCGCTACTGAATCCAATTTGTTTGCCCAAGTAAATATACTTTTCAACATATTCTAACTCGTCATTCCCTATTTTTATCGTAGATCTTATGTAGTTTGTCATGGCTTTGGTTTTTGTTATATTCATTTGCAAACCTACTTGTACGCTAGCCTTGTGTAAGGTTTCTATCATATTTTGTAATTGGTTGCTTGTTTCTGATAGCAATACTAAGTCGTCTGCAAATCTTAGATGGTTCAAGTAGTTGCCTTGGATGTACAAGCCTTGTTTTTTCCAGTCTAGTTTACTTATGATCGATTCTAATATTGCAATAAAAATTTTTGGGGAGAGTGGGTCACTTATATATCTTAGGGTCTCCTTTTTTGTAAAGTAAGATAATATTAGATTCCGACCATTGTGATGGTATATGGGTTGTTTCCAATATCATATTGAACAATTTTTCCAGTGGAAGAGCCAGTATGATACTTGCTGCTTTGATTGCATCATTTGTAATATTATCTGAGCCTGGGCACTTGTCGGGTTTTAGTTTATTTATAGTGTCTATGATTTCCGTACATTGTATCGGCTCTATGGGACGTTGTAGTTCCTCGAATTCCACTTCTTCATTTAGAGACTGACCGCAATCGCTATGTGTGCATGGTGCGCTATATAGGTTTTTATAGAAGTCAGTAGCAATGTTAATAATGTCTTTTCGGTTATACGTTACTTTACCAGACTCTTTCAGGCCTTCAATCCACGTTTTCTTTGTTCGCAGCTCTTTATATCCTTTTACAACACACACAACGTTTATGAGTATGTTCCACGTGACATCTTAAGTAAGAAATAATAATAAAATTAATTAAAAACAAAGATTTGTCCTCTATCAGCAGGAGGCATGGTGAAATAGGAGCACGCACTTACATTCGCGTGGGAACAACACGCAAATACATAGTCGAAATAACTAACACCACCGTATACACGAATTCAAGTTTGACCAGTCACCACAATTAGCACCCGTTCACGAGTATGACGCATGGCCAGTCATCGGCCCCCTGTCCATATTTAAGGAAGAGAGACAACCCGACGCATGGACGCCGCCACAAGCAATAACATTTAAGCGAGCATGACCGTCCTTGAAATGAGAACTTGGCTACATATGAAAATAATAATAATACTAATTATACTGAAATAATTTGTGTAATAAGTGATAATAATTAAAACAAATTTAAAAGTTTGGTCCCTGTGGCAGTGTACTTTTAACGCTGGCAACATTTCCTCGCTGTATTGCGATACTTATTCGTTAAGGAAAGCACCAGCCTTGCGATTCTGTAACTCACATTTCGAACTCTCACAGCGGTTTTCGCAGCGGCGGTCGCGCTCAAATCAGTTAGTCTAGTCGACAAGTTGAAAATGGTACAAAATAGAGATACTGCTCTTAAAATTATGTGTGATAGGATCCGGAATGACGTCTAGAAAAATATTCCAAAAGCGTGTATTAGCACATAAAAAATTGCAAAAGTTATAAACAATTAAAGATGAAAAAAAATGGCATTTCGTTTTTTGCCAATATTTAATAAACTATTAATATTTAAGAAATTTCAAAAAAAGATTCTGAAAGATTCTCTATCTCCATTATTTATAATTTTAATTTAACGCTGAAAATAGGTCTGCGCGTGACATTTTTAGGATGCGCGCGTGGCGTCAAGAGCGAGTCGTGAAGCAGTCATTTTACGATTTGGCATTTTGATAAGGAGGGAGCTTGTAGTTTATTGTTAATCACAATCATATTGAAATTTGTTTTTATTTTTTAAAGTTTAAGTTACTAGAACACAATGGTTATTTTGATAATATGCCTCAGGAATCACGCTATCTATCTTATCTATAGAAAAATCCGTTCAGTAGTTTTTGGCTTACCGCATTTATGGTAACAACAACTGGCTGGCCATTCGTACCATAAGATGATCAAACAGACAGAAATAAAAAAGATGAAACATTGCACATAAAACAATATTTCTTTATTTATTTATTTAGTTATTAAGCTTATGACATCACACACAGTACTAAAATTACTAATTATTTTACAAAAAATCTCACATCTAAAATGTGTGACAATTAATGTAAGCATAAGTTTCACAAAAAAATTTAAATAGAAATTAAAAATTACAATTAAAACATATACGATAGTAAAAGCACACAATAAAATAAAATAAAATTACAGAAATTTGTTGGCGAGAGCAGAAAAAAAAGAAAAATCATCATCAAAACAGCGAAATTAGGTTTGAGAAAGGCAAGACAATGCTTTTTCTAAAACCGATCAGCCCACTACCGAATATATCCAGCTCTGGATAAGCTGTGTTCAATTTGTGGAAATCGCGAAGAATTCGAACGAGAGGTGCCTGAACTCCTAGGTTGGTTTTGGCAGAAGGAATTTGGAAGATATTGTTGATTTTAAACCTAGGGAATGAGTAAGGGACGACAAATTTGATTTCCTGTAAGAGGTTCTTTAAAAATTAAATAGCTTAAGTCAGTCACAGCTAAATTCACATTATTATTGTCACTACACTCTTCCGTTGTACTTGTTGTTTTTTTCATTAAACTTTGGAAAACACCATCAAAATTGTGGTTTGCCAACGCCATATTGGCAGAAAGTGGAACTAAATTTAAATTAACAGTCAAGAGGCTAGGCAAGTAATGAAACGTCATCGATCCTAGTCATTTGCCTAGATGTTTAATCAACTGGCTGAACATCTTTCAGGCCGGTAGTTAAACGCTGTTTAGTTAAGAGGCTAGACTTTTGAGTGAACGGCTAAGTTAAAGCTGCGACATATCATTCAAAAAACATTTTAGCTGTGTCCTACAACAAGGGTGAAACCGTAGTCCTATATTTTTTCTAATTATTCCCGTAGGTCCTAACATCCAGATAAGGCATTCATCCAATGGTGATGTTATGTAGCTTATCTCACTCGCTATATTAATAAAGTCATTATTAAAAACTTCATTATTAAAGTGTCAAATCAAATCAAATTATTATTAGTATTATTATATAAATAAACTTACCGAAAAAACAAATTAAATATATTTATTATCTGGACAGTTGACATATTGCACATGCAAGCGATATGAAAACAATAATAATCAATGTAAAGCAGAGACGCTTATATAAAAATAAGTCGAGTGACTTTGCTAATAATGATTGCCAGGCGCTTTTATTTTAACAATTTAACTGAGAGATATTTTATTCATTAACGTCTTTTGTGAACCATATAGACCAGTCATTATAGACATTCGAAATCGAAAATTTGATAATAATTCCAAAAGTTTTCAAACTTCGGTTAAGTGAATGGTACATTGGGACGACAATAAATCTCATTTTGCAACCTTGTCCGCAGTCCGGAACATTGTTAAAATTGCAATTAAATTAATTTTTGCTGTATGGTCGTGAAAAAAATTCCAAAAGTTCTGCAAACTTGGGGAAGTTTTCGATATAATATTTCATATCACGTATAAAATTTGCAACGAACCTAAGTGTACGGAACATTTTTTGTTATTTATTTTATTTTCGATATATCTGTCAAATTTGCAGAACTTTTGGAACGTTTTCCTTAAGTTTAATAAAGAAAAACATTAATTTTTAATAACAAAAAATGTTCCGTACACTTAAATTGGTTGCAAATTTGACACGTGATGTAAAATAATATATTTAACACCACTCCAACTTTGCAGAACTTTTGGAATTTTGGTCTCAAGAACTGAGCAAATTATCATTTATTGCATTTTTAACAATGTTCCGGACCGCAGAGCAGGTTGCAAAATTTTATAGTTTGTTTTAATACCACTCCCGACCTTACATCAAAATTTGAAAACTTTTGGAATTATAATGAATTAATTGTCTTGACTGACTGGACTAATATGTCGAGACGTATAGTAGCGCTTTATGACTTCCATATGTCAAATCCAAAACGTTTTTGACATACAGGATTGTAATGTGTCAATTTGAAAGAAATTAGATTCTATTGAAATATTTTGACGTGACAACGTCTTATAATTATAAGACGTTGTCGTGTTGACGATGGAGCCGGCTGCACGCACGAAAAAACATGACTCATGCGGCGTTACCTCGCTCTGAGGCGTTACCTCGCTCTGAGGCGTTACCTCACTCTGAGGCGTTCCATTTAAAATTGGCATAATTGTATTTATGCGTACAAATAAATGTAACTTGATCAATTCAATTGTGATTTCCATTTACCTCCTCTATATCCATACAAAATACCTATCAAACAAATTTAATTAATTTTTTTTTTAATGCAACCATCCCATCAATATTTTTTTATGACGTTGTCACGTTCAACTATCGTCAGTAAACCGACTTTACAGACAACCGATTTTTTATCACTGTTTCTTGGCCCTGACGTGAATTTTCCACCGCGCTGGCCTTTGCCACTTACCGCTAGTTGCGGCAGCAGATATGAATAGACAGTTTTGTATGGCGGTCCACCTCCACTCTGTGGATCCAGCACAGGGCCACTAGGTACCCGCAAATGGGTGCTAAGTATAAGGTATAAATTTTACACTACCTTCACGTTCACCTGTCACTAAAGGGCAGGGTAAAATTGTAAAGATGAATCAGCATTTGAAAAAAATAAAATCTGTGTCTACCTAGGAAAGCCTTTTCTAATAATAGATATTTCAAACTCAAAATATCTTTATTCATATAGGTACACAAGTACACTTATGAACGTCAAAAAAGAAGTTAAATTAATTGTAAAGTTACATTTATTACCAGTTAGAAATTCAAGAACATAGAGCGGGAAAAAAGAACTGGCAAGAAACTTTCCGCCACTCTTTTTAATCACTAAGTTTTGAGTCATACAAATTGTTTGAACTGGAGCAAATCTAATTTAAATAATCGTCACATTTATAAAAAGCTTTATTGATTAAATTAAGTTATACGAGAGCTTTAAATATTTATTTAGTCTAATTTCGCTTGGGAGTTTGTGGTTTTAACGAATACAATTTCGATATGTGTGGTTTATCTTCTGGAGCCTGGTCGGTCGTATAGGTCGGTTATCGTAAGCTGGCGGGTTCACAGTACTCACACTAATGCAATTTCACATACAGTATGTTTCAAAATATGATTTTTTTGCCATGCTATACATTTTAGTCCACTCTGGTTTTAGTAAGGTTGGGTGGGTTGTAAATAAATAAAAATGTGTCAAATACATATAAATATTAGGTGCATACGAGGGTGGATCCAAAAGTTCTAAGCCAGCCCTGCGATTCTGTAACTCACTGTTAATCCGTGAGTCCACTACGCAGTAACAGCGCTCCCTTCGTCACTGACGTAATTTTTGGAATCTCATGGTATTCTGTTAAGAAATTTTACATTACGTCTTGATAAGTGGAGGCAGGTAACCTAGTAAGTTGTTGTCTATTAATATCGTGACAATTGACTCATTTTATTTTATAAAAAGAGTAAATTGTCAAAATTTTCATCATACATAAACAAAATATTTTTAATAAAACAAAATAGAGAACAAAATGGTCGACGTTTGAAATAAAATTAATAATATTAAAAAAAAGATAAACTGCCCTGCGATTCTGTAACTCGCTTCACACACTCTCAGCGCTGAGTTTTGCTGTCAAATCGTTCGTTTCGGTGTCATGTTACAATTTGGTATTCTGTTAAACAATAACCGCGACAAAAGCGCCGCTCAAATAAGATTGTTCACATTTGGAACTAAAATTTGGCACTGCTACACTTACGCTCCAAAATTGTTGGTATTTGGTATTCTGATACATACCATTTGACATCTCATCTCATTTAAATGTACATTTTGTACGTCAAATTAAAAGTTGCTCTTCCCTCGCTGAAATCGTCATTTACCAGTGAGTTAGCCATTTTTAGCGAAGTTAAAACTTGTTTTATGTGAAAATATTCTAACATAGGACAATCTATATGTATCTTGGGGTAAGTTTATAAAATAATATTTATCAATACAGCATTATTTTACGAAAAAAATTATATATATAAACATTAAGCTTCGTGAAATTGAACTTTGTTATTGTTACAGAAGGCCCGTTTCCACTTTTAAAGTTTAAACCTCTATTTCAAGAAATAAATGATGTAATCCATTAAAAAATACTTAATATAATATCTATAGATGGCGAAGAAAATGTAGGCACGAAACGACCAATTGGTTTCTCGGCGTTGGTTATATCGCTTTTTTCCAATACTCAAGAAATTATATGGTATTGACGAAACCTAGAACATATGCTGCTGAGATGAACGAAGAGTCTAGTAAATACTAAATAGATGATCTAAGGTAAACATTTTGATTACTTTAGCATTAAAAATATAATTTTTATCCAAGAACCAATTTTTCGATGCAGTCTTGATCATGTCTTGTCTCCAGCAGAGATAAGTCGAACAAAAAACGATAAATAAGATAGGTAAATATTGTAATATATTTGTATTTTTCTACTATACTAAAATTATAAATCTAATAATTTCAGAGATCCCCAAATGTTCAAAATTCCTGATAGAAAAATACATTCTGCCTTTGAAGAAGAAGAATATTACATGTGTATCATACAACAAGGCCCCTGGATATAAAAAGACACAATAGTGCAGACATTTTCAAATTATTGAATTTCGACTATCCTTCAATTTATAATAAATGATAACACAGTACAATTTCGGTTCCTATATTTTTATAAAATATATTGATATAACATTAAGGTTTTGGATAAAAATATTATTCTGCTTTACACAAGTATGAAATACCATCATTACATACATGATGGTTTAAGTACTTATTAAGCTTTTTTAAATTTATCGTTCATAACTATTACTTTTTACAAACTAATTAGAAAATATATTAAAATAAATATATTTATCTACAAAATAAAGTAGATGTTATTGATTAGCTCTATGTGAGGCTGTGTTTTAATTAGTTTTTATTATACTTAAGTTTGTTTTACTGAAAGTTATTTTGTAGTGTGTTAAAAGTTTACTATAATCATTAAATTAAATGTTTAAAGTTATTATATTGTTCTTTTATTCACCTATAAAGTAACATGGCTTATATATTTTTCATTTCGGCTTAGCTATGTATTTAACTCGGTTACTACGTTTTCTATAGGCAGTCATTAAATAAGTGGTAGATTTAATTAATCATTTTATTAATATAATATTATTAGATACAAAAAAAAATATTATGAAGTACACAATTATCTTAAACACGGTAATACAATTTTTCATATAAAAATCATAGTTGTCCAAACTGCATTCAAAATAGATTAGTGGTCTCGGTTTAATATCTCTTCTTAACATTTCAATAATTGGTCATTTTCTTCCTCATTCTTGACAACTACCACTGATGGCTGTAATACAATGATTATCTGTTAAAATTGTAAATAGGAAAATGTGGTAGGTCACTGTACTGACACAATAATATTGCATAGCAATTTAATTATTGTAAAGTTAAGGTAAATAATAAAAAAACTTGCATAAAACACACAAAAACTTATATATGGGATATCTTTGTATTTCTAAGTAAAGTATCTTAAAAACATGTTTGATAATATTATAACTAAGCCAAATATTATTAAAAGTTTTATGGTAACAAGGCTTAGTAATTTCGCACAGTATTTGATTCAGTACTATGAATAAAAAAAATCTTGAGCAAACCTATATTTAGACTCAAAAATCCAAATCCAAGTATGTACTTTAAAAACGATTATTTATTAATGAAACAAATCCAAGACCCATAAAGGGTATGTTTAGTTTTAAAGTGTAGTCAGCAGCAATAACTATCTTTTGATTGCTTCATTAAATAAGTTATGGCAATGTTGTTTCCAACATTTAAAATTAACGTTGATCACTTGAAATGGTATGAATTTGAGCAATTGAAAGCTTATATATTTGATCCAACATACCTAACATGATTATTTATACTTGTATTCTGAAATCTGAACAATTAAATTAAATTCAACTTGATCAGTTAAAATTAATACTTCTTATATTTCATGAATGGAAATTGAAGTTAGGAAACCTAAAAATATTTTTTTATTTGACATTTTTAACCAACAATTTCATTATTCTTTACAATGTCGCTTCGATTTAACCTATTACATTTGACTTCAAATTTGCCATCAAACAAACAAACTTTGTTAACTGTTTTACTAGTCACTACTTATTCCTATTTATTTACTATGATAGTTATTATATTTCTAAAATAGTTTTAATAGAATTCAGTTTTTATGAGTGTTAGTAAAAACATAGGTAATATTGTTGTTGTGTGTTTGACCTCTGAATCACTTAAAAAGGTTGCAATAGTAGTTTCATGGCATCTAAAAAGTACCAACACTTGCACTTACACAAATGAATAAATATATAAACACTAATTTTTCTTCTTTATAGATAGGTACCCTTTTATTTTATAATTACTCAACAAAATATTATATGAAAACATTGGTATTAACCTTGGTTACCTTTAGTAACATTTTGAAAATTTAAAACACCTATCCATCCTGTTTACTTTGAATCCGTAGCCCATTTGCTGAGAGAATCACTTTTAGCGTGACATCATCTTTTATCTTTTTGTTAAGATAATATTCTTAAATTTTTTACAATATATCCAGATGTTAGGTATCCCTTGTTTCGTGCTGAAACATAATTAATATTTTTAAGTTTCTGTCGCTCATATACACCACGGCTGGTCAGTTGTCGGGTAAATACGAAATATAAACTCTTAATTGGAAGTTATAAACAAAATACGTAACTTACGATTGACTAATAAATAAACTCACTACTTACCTTTAAGCGGCCCCATTGCCAGATGGGTTTTAATAATTTTCCTCGCTATTCTATTATTTTCCATCAGATAAATCATTTTTGAGATATTTTCACGGTTTATCTTTTTTTTAATATTTTTTTTAATTCAAACGTCGACCTTTTTGTTTTATTAAAAATATTTTGTTTATGTATGATGAAAATTTTGACAATTAACTCTTTTTATAAAATAAAATGAGTCAATTGTCACGATATTAATAGACAACAACTCACTAGGTTACCTCCCTCCACTTATCAAGACGTAATGTAAAATTTATTAACAGAATACCATGAGATTCCAAAAATTACGTCAGTGACGAAGGGAGCGCTGTTACTGCGTAGTGGACTCACGGAATAACTATTATTTTATAAAAAGAGTTAATTGTCAAAATTTTCATCATACATAAACAAAATATTTTTAATAAAACAAAATGGTCGACGTTTGAATTAAAAAAAAAGATAAACCGACAGAAACTTAAAAATATTAATTATGTTTCAGCACGAAACAAGGGATACCTAACATCTGGATATATTGTAAAAAATTTAAGAATATTATCTTAACAAAAAGATAAAAGATGATGTCACGCTAAAAGTGATTCTCTCAGCAAATGGGCTACGGATTCAAAGTAAACAGGATGGATAGGTGTTTTAAATTTTCAAAATGTTACTAAAGGTAACCAAGGTTAATACCAATGTTTTCATATAATATTTTGTTGAGTAATTATAAAATAAAAGGGTACCTATCTATAAAGAAGAAAAATTAGTGTTTATATATTTATTCATTTGTGTAAGTGCAAGTGTTGGTACTTTTTAGATGCCATGAAACTACTATTGCAACCTTTTTAAGTGATTCAGAGGTCAAACACACAACAACAATATTACCTATGTTTTTACTAACACTCATAAAAACTGAATTCTATTAAAACTATTTTAGAAATATAATAACTATCATAGTAAATAAATAGGAATAAGTAGTGACTAGTAAAACAGTTAACAAAGTTTGTTTGTTTGATGGCAAATTTGAAGTCAAATGTAATAGGTTAAATCGAAGCGACATTGTAAAGAATAATGAAATTGTTGGTTAAAAATGTCAAATAAAAAAATATTTTTAGGTTTCCTAACTTCAAATTCCATTCATGAAATATAAGAAGTATTAATTTTAACTGATCAAGTTGAATTTAATTTAATTGTTCAGATTTCAGAATACAAGTATAAATAATCATGTTAGGTATGTTGGATCAAATATATAAGCTTTCAATTGCTCAAATTCATACCATTTCAAGTGATCAACGTTAATTTTAAATGTTGGAAACAACATTGCCATAACTTATTTAATGAAGCAATCAAAAGATAGTTATTGCTGCTGACTACACTTTAAAACTAAACATACCCTTTATGGGTCTTGGATTTGTTTCATTAATAAATAATTGTTTTTAAAGTACATACTTGGATTTGGATTTTTGAGTCTAAATATAGGTTTGCTCAAGATTTTTTTTATTCATAGTACTGAATCAAATACTGTGCGAAATTACTAAGCCTTGTTACCATAAAACTTTTAATAATATTTGGCTTAGTTATAATATTATCAAACATGTTTTTAAGATACTTTACTTAGAAATACAAAGATATCCCATATATAAGTTTTTGTGTGTTTTATGCAAGTTTTTTTATTATTTACCTTAACTTTACAATAATTAAATTGCTATGCAATATTATTGTGTCAGTACAGTGACCTACCACATTTTCCTATTTACAATTTTAACAGATAATCATTGTATTACAGCCATCAGTGGTAGTTGTCAAGAATGAGGAAGAAAATGACCAATTATTGAAATGTTAAGAAGAGATATTAAACCGAGACCACTAATCTATTTTGAATGCAGTTTGGACAACTATGATTTTTATATGAAAAATTGTATTACCGTGTTTAAGATAATTGTGTACTTCATAATATTTTTTTTTGTATCTAATAATATTATATTAATAAAATGATTAATTAAATCTACCACTTATTTAATGACTGCCTATAGAAAACGTAGTAACCGAGTTAAATACATAGCTAAGCCGAAATGAAAAATATATAAGCCATGTTACTTTATAGGTGAATAAAAGAACAATATAATAACTTTAAACATTTAATTTAATGATTATAGTAAACTTTTAACACACTACAAAATAACTTTCAGTAAAACAAACTTAAGTATAATAAAAACTAATTAAAACACAGCCTCACATAGAGCTAATCAATAACATCTACTTTATTTTGTAGATAAATATATTTATTTTAATATATTTTCTAATTAGTTTGTAAAAAGTAATAGTTATGAACGATAAATTTAAAAAAGCTTAATAAGTACTTAAACCATCATGTATGTAATGATGGTATTTCATACTTGTGTAAAGCAGAATAATGTTTTTATCCAAAACCTTAATGTTATATCAATATATTTTATAAAAATATAGGAACCGAAATTGTACTGTGTTATCATTTATTATAAATTGAAGGATAGTCGAAATTCAATAATTTGAAAATGTCTGCACTATTGTGTCTTTTTATATCCAGGGGCCTTGTTGTATGATACACATGTAATATTCTTCTTCTTCAAAGGCAGAATGTATTTTTCTATCAGGAATTTTGAACATTTGGGGATCTCTGAAATTATTAGATTTATAATTTTAGTATAGTAGAAAAATACAAATATATTACAATATTTACCTATCTTATTTATCGTTTTTTGTTCGACTTATCTCTGCTGGAGACAAGACATGATCAAGACTGCATCGAAAAATTGGTTCTTGGATAAAAATTATATTTTTAATGCTAAAGTAATCAAAATGTTTACCTTAGATCATCTATTTAGTATTTACTAGACTCTTCGTTCATCTCAGCAGCATATGTTCTAGGTTTCGTCAATACCATATAATTTCTTGAGTATTGGAAAAAAGCGATAATAACCAACGCCGAGAAACCAATTGGTCGTTTCGTGCCTACATTTTCTTCGCCATCTATAGATATTATATTAAGTATTTTTTAATGGATTACATCATTTATTTCTTGAAATAGAGGTTTAAACTTTAAAAGTGGAAACGGGCCTTCTGTAACAATAACAAAGTTCAATTTCACGAAGCTTAATGTTTATATATATAATTTTTTTCGTAAAATAATGCTGTATTGATAAATATTATTTTATAAACTTACCCCAAGATACATATAGATTGTCCTATGTTAGAATATTTTCACATAAAACAAGTTTTAACTTCGCTAAAAATGGCTAACTCACTGGTAAATGACGATTTCAGCGAGGGAAGAGCAACTTTTAATTTGTCAATTGTCGTACAAAATGTACATTTAAGTGAGATGAGATGTCAAATGGTATGTATCAGAATACCAAATACCAACAATTTTGGAGCGTAAGTGTAGCAGTGCCAAATTTTAGTTCCAAATGTTAACAATCTCATTTGAGCGGCGCTTTTGTCGCGGTTATTGTTTAACAGAATACCAAATTGTAACATGACACCGAAACGAACGATTTGACAGCAAAAATCAGCGCTGAGGGTGTGTGAAGTGAGTTACAGAATCGCAGGGCAGACCAAGAACGTGAAAGAGTAGTTTGTGTAAATAATTTTTCATTTTTCGACACAAGCTACATCTAGCTCAACACACTTCACTTTTACTTCACTAACTATTCTTTCAATACTCCTCTTAGAAACCCCAGTCGCATCTGATGTCAAATTAAATATAAAATTTTTTCATTAAACTGTTTTTATTAAGATGCTTAAAATAATTAAAAATATTGTGCACCATTTCACGAGATTGCCCTGGTAATGTTTGAAAAAAGATCAACATGTATAAAATAATAATAATATCAAACAGTAAAGATCAACATAAACAGTAGCAAAAGAAAAACAATAACTATCTCTTTTATACTCATAAGCTTGACCGAGCGCGAGAGAGACGGACAGTCTTTTCATGATGTATTCGTGATTGTATTTCAGTTTGACAGCACGTCTCGCGCTTATTCACAGACACTATACAAGCACAAAGTGTAAATGAGTTGAAGCCGCCAGCTTTAGATAACATACCTATACACTCAAATTAGTTCTGTTTCGCGTATTATTCTGGTGAAAGTCACAATTTGTTTTAAAATCGTTTATATTTTTTTGGACATACAACAAGGCTCCAAGAATATATTGACCAGATAGTGTCATAATATTTAATCCCTTAACTTATTCCGTACCGGCTCCCTCGGAGAAACACACCAAATAGCCCGCTTCTGCAGCACAAATATGGATTGAACCTTTGCAGCAGCACTCCACAGTAGAATACCGTACATAATAATAATATATGTCGCCTATGAAAAGTAAAAGTAAGGAAAGTAGCTATGACACACAATTTTAGCCGTATCCTTATCAGTAAACTGTCGGAATTTCTTTACTGCATATGCTGAAGAGGTCAGCCTATTCGAAAGAGTCTCTATGTGGAGTCTCTTACTGGAGTTAACTATCTATTGTTATGTCTAGAAATACAGTTTTGTCAACACTGTCCACCAATATCTTGCTTCCAGTTTACCAATATCTTGCTTCCAGTTTACCAATATCTTGCTTTACGCGAGTAGTTCTAAATCTAATACATTTTGTTATATTCTCATTAAGCAGTAAGCTATTTACATTAAACCAGTTAACTATATGAGAGATAGAATTCTTTACATAGTTCAATAATACGATTTTCCTATTGACTTTAAATAGAAGTGAAGTGTCATCAGCAAATAATACCATCTCATGAACTCCGTTGACAAAGAATGGAAAGTCGTTTATGTAAACAAGAAATAAGAAAGGCCTGAGAATCGAGCCTTGGGGGACGCCGATTGACACCAGCAAACCCGGAGAGGTGACAGCATTGACATGCACTCTTTGTATCCTTCCCTTTAAATATGAATTCATCAGGCAGGAAGCTTTGCCATCAACGCCATAGTGTTGAAGCTTTCCAACCAGTATATCAGGATGAACACACTCAAAGGCCTTTGACCGGTCACAAAAGGCACTGACTCCATCATATGATTCTTCCCAGGCGTTCCATCTTATCACAGCCAAAATGTTTAAAAATGACCCGACCACTACTGCCAGGGTTATTACACCTCTCTTAAGAAGAATATGGGATTCGGAGAACTGGAATAAAGGACTCTTAATAACTGTACCAAAGAAGGGTGACCTCAACCAATGCAACAACTGGAGAGGTCATCCTCCTCTCTATGCCTTTGCCCCATGTAGGGTACATAGAACTTTAAGTCAAGTGTCAGAACCAAGTCAAGCGTCGTTCCGTAGTCCTTACGTCAACACACCAGGACATCGGATGCGCGCTGCAGCCCTCACCAAGGGCTAAATGCCTATCCCCTTACCGCCCTAAAAATACACCACCGCACGGACCTAAACACCCCTCTCGCGACGGAAGGTGTAACAAGATCATCAGATTATGATAAAAAGTTGTATCCGACCATGCATGATGCGTAGTACCTCCTACCTACGCTAGCGTAATCTTCGCACATTGAGCCCCCTCCCATTTCCACCGGCTACAAAAAAAAAATCATTTTATCATATAGGTAACATAATGTACACTTAAGAACGTCAAAAAAGAAATGTATATTGAAATGCTTCTAACTTTAGGTACATTTAGTGCCAGTTCTTAAAGCAAAGGCGTAGAACGGAAGAGAAGAGCTTGCAAAAAACTCTCCGCCACTCTTTTTAATCGCCATGTTTTTTTACACGACATTTGTAAGGAGCTGCAACCATTACACGATATTTCATATGACATCTTAAGTAATTAATAATAATAAAATAAATTAAAAACATAGACTTGTCCTCTATCAGGAGGAGGCATGGTGACATAGGAGCACGCACTTACATTCTATATCATACAGAAATAATTTGAAGGCGTGCCCTACAAGCCGTTGGTGGTGCGTAAAAGTATGAATTATTACACCTTCCCGGAGGCCCTGATACGTCTTAATCCTGATGATGCAATAAAAATAGCAAATGACAGATTAATGACAAATTCGCGGTAAAGCATAGTCAGAATAGATTATTTACTGCGTATTTCACTTCAGTTTGCGCTAGGTCATTCCGACCGGGCCGTGCTCACCGAAATAGCCAGAGCTGAGCTGTCAGGGAGACAGACTCCATTGAAAAAACTACATTAAGAAATAATTAGATATTGCTTTAATAAGTATCGCAATACAGCGAGGAAATGCCAGCATTAAAGGTACACAGGGACCAAACTTTTTAAATTTGTTTTTTAAGCTGATAGATTTTATCGCGGCTTTGAGTGTGGCGGCCGAATCTAGAAATCCCGTAACGAAAATAAAAACCTAACACACGATGTTAGAGCGAGACAACGCATACTGAGTGTCACATCGGTTTGGCGTGATCGGTTACGTAGCACAGGTGCGTTAGAGTGGGATAGAACGCATACTGCGTATTCACATCTCTCTAACGAGATCGGTGACGTAGCGTAAGCGCGGCCGGTGCTGCTGGTACGCGTTAGAGTGAGACAGACTATATAGGCGTGTTAGTCTGAGTCTGATAGAAAGGCAGATTGAATTAATATCCTAGAAAAAAAATACTGCATAAATAATAAATAAATAAAGAATTATAATTGCATAAGTTGAAAAAAAAATGCTATGCAATAGCTTTACCGCGGCAATCCCCGATTGTCACGCGTGTAGCGCAATAAAATATTAGCTACCGATTATGTTTAATTTCCTACACCTAAAGACATTACAAACTTGAACCATGAGAAATTGCTAATCGATAAACTTACTAAATTGAATATATGTAAAAGTAAAAATTCATTTTAAAGCAATTTCATCCATAGAAAGTAAATTTTATGCTTTAAATGACAATTTAAAATAATAATAAAGTTTATTTGCTCCTTCAGAACTACTAGTTTACTTTTACTAGTTTTTTTCCGTCATTTTTTACAGCTCAGCCCTGCGATTCTGTAACTCACTTCACACACCCTCAGCGCTGATTTTTGCTGTCAAATCGTTCGTTTCGGTGTCATGTTACAATTTGGTATTCTGTTAAACAATAACCGCGACAAAAGCGCCGCTCAAATGAGATTGTTAACATTTGGAACTAAAATTTGGCACTGCTACACTTACGCTCCAAAATTGTTGGTATTTGGTATTCTGATACATACCATTTGACATCTCATCTCACTTAAATGTACATTTTGTACGACAATTGACAAATTAAAAGTTGCTCTTCCCTCGCTGAAATCGTCATTTACCAGTGAGTTAGCCATTTTTAGCGAAGTTAAAACTTGTTTTATGTGAAAATATTCTAACATAGGACAATCTATATGTATCTTGGGGTAAGTTTATAAAATAATATTTATCAATACAGCATTATTTTACGAAAAAAATTATATATATAAACATTAAGCTTCGTGAAATTGAACTTTGTTATTGTTACAGAAGGCCCGTTTCCACTTTTAAAGTTTAAACCTCTATTTCAAGAAATAAATGATGTAATCCATTAAAAAATACTTAATATAATATCTATAGATGGCGAAGAAAATGTAGGCACGAAACGACCAATTGGTTTCTCGGCGTTGGTTATTATCGCTTTTTTCCAATACTCAAGAAATTATATGGTATTGACGAAACCTAGAACATATGCTGCTGAGATGAACGAAGAGTCTAGTAAATACTAAATAGATGATCTAAGGTAAACATTTTGATTACTTTAGCATTAAAAATCTAATTTTTATCCAAGAACCAATTTTTCGATGCAGTCTTGATCATGTCTTGTCTCCAGCAGAGATAAGTCGAACAAAAAACGATAAATAAGATAGGTAAATATTGTAATATATTTGTATTTTTCTACTATACTAAAATTATAAATCTAATATTTTCAGAGATCCCCAAATGTTCAAAATTCCTGATAGAAAAATACATTCTGCCTTTGAAGAAGAAGAATATTACATGTGTATCATACAACAAGGCCCCTGGATATAAAAAGACACAATAGTGCAGACATTTTCAAATTATTGAATTTCGACTATCCTTCAATTTATAATAAATGATAACACAGTACAATTTCGGTTCCTATATTTTTATAAAATATATTGATATAACATTAAGGTTTTGGATAAAAACATTATTCTGCTTTACACAAGTATGAAATACCATCATTACATACATGATGGTTTAAGTACTTATTAAGCTTTTTTAAATTTATCGTTCATAACTATTACTTTTTACAAACTAATTAGAAAATATATTAAAATAAATATATTTATCTACAAAATAAAGTAGATGTTATTGATTAGCTCTATGTGAGGCTGTGTTTTAATTAGTTTTTATTATACTTAAGTTTGTTTTACTGAAAGTTATTTTGTAGTGTGTTAAAAGTTTACTATAATCATTAAATTAAATGTTTAAAGTTATTATATTGTTCTTTTATTCACCTATAAAGTAACATGGCTTATATATTTTTCATTTCGGCTTAGCTATGTATTTAACTCGGTTACTACGTTTTCTATAGGCAGTCATTAAATAAGTGGTAGATTTAATTAATCATTTTATTAATATAATATTATTAGATACAAAAAAAAATATTATGAAGTACACAATTATCTTAAACACGGTAATACAATTTTTCATATAAAAATCATAGTTGTCCAAACTGCATTCAAAATAGATTAGTGGTCTCGGTTTAATATCTCTTCTTAACATTTCAATAATTGGTCATTTTCTTCCTCATTCTTGACAACTACCACTGATGGCTGTAATACAATGATTATCTGTTAAAATTGTAAATAGGAAAATGTGGTAGGTCACTGTACTGACACAATAATATTGCATAGCAATTTAATTATTGTAAAGTTAAGGTAAATAATAAAAAAACTTGCATAAAACACACAAAAACTTATATATGGGATATCTTTGTATTTCTAAGTAAAGTATCTTAAAAACATGTTTGATAATATTATAACTAAGCCAAATATTATTAAAAGTTTTATGGTAACAAGGCTTAGTAATTTCGCACAGTATTTGATTCAGTACTATGAATAAAAAAAATCTTGAGCAAACCTATATTTAGACTCAAAAATCCAAATCCAAGTATGTACTTTAAAAACAATTATTTATTAATGAAACAAATCCAAGACCCATAAAGGGTATGTTTAGTTTTAAAGTGTAGTCAGCAGCAATAACTATCTTTTGATTGCTTCATTAAATAAGTTATGGCAATGTTGTTTCCAACATTTAAAATTAACGTTGATCACTTGAAATGGTATGAATTTGAGCAATTGAAAGCTTATATATTTGATCCAACATACCTAACATGATTATTTATACTTGTATTCTGAAATCTGAACAATTAAATTAAATTCAACTTGATCAGTTAAAATTAATACTTCTTATATTTCATGAATGGAATTTGAAGTTAGGAAACCTAAAAATATTTTTTTATTTGACATTTTTAACCAACAATTTCATTATTCTTTACAATGTCGCTTCGATTTAACCTATTACATTTGACTTCAAATTTGCCATCAAACAAACAAACTTTGTTAACTGTTTTACTAGTCACTACTTATTCCTATTTATTTACTATGATAGTTATTATATTTCTAAAATAGTTTTAATAGAATTCAGTTTTTATGAGTGTTAGTAAAAACATAGGTAATATTGTTGTTGTGTGTTTGACCTCTGAATCACTTAAAAAGGTTGCAATAGTAGTTTCATGGCATCTAAAAAGTACCAACACTTGCACTTACACAAATGAATAAATATATAAACACTAATTTTTCTTCTTTATAGATAGGTACCCTTTTATTTTATAATTACTCAACAAAATATTATATGAAAACATTGGTATTAACCTTGGTTACCTTTAGTAACATTTTGAAAATTTAAAACACCTATCCATCCTGTTTACTTTGAATCCGTAGCCCATTTGCTGAGAGAATCACTTTTAGCGTGACATCATCTTTTATCTTTTTGTTAAGATAATATTCTTAAATTTTTTACAATATATCCAGATGTTAGGTATCCCTTGTTTCGTGCTGAAACATAATTAATATTTTTAAGTTTCTGTCGGTTTATCTTTCTTTTTAATATTTTTTTTAAATCAAACGTGGACCATTTTGTTTTATTAAAAATATTTTGTTTATGTAAGATGAAAATTTTGACAATTAACTCTTTTTATAAAATAATAGTTATTCCGTAAGTCCACTACGCAGTAACAGCGCTCCCTTCGTCACTGACGTAATTTTTGGAATCTCATGGTATTCTGTTAATAAATTTTACATTACGTCTTGATAAGTGGAGGGAGGTAACCTAGTGAGTTGTTGTCTATTAATATCGTGACAATTGACTCATTTTATTTTATAAAAAGAGTTAATTGTCAAAATTTTCATCATACATAAACAAAATATTTTTAATAAAACAAAAAGGTCGACGTTTAAATTAAAAAAAAAGATAAACCGTGAAAATATCTCAAAAATGATTTATCTGATGGAAAATAATAGAATAGCGAGGAAAATTATTAAAACCCATCTGGCAATGGGGCCGCTTAAAGGTAAGTAGTGAGTTTATTTATTAGTCAATCGTAAGTTACGTATTTTGTTTATAACTTCCAATTAAGAGTTTATATTTCGTATTTACCCGACAACTGACCAGCCGTGGTGTATATGAGCGACAGAAACTTAAAAATATTAATTATGTTTCAGCACGAAACAAGGGATACCTAACATCTGGATATATTATAAAAAATTTAAGAATATTATCTTAACAAAAAGATAAAAGATGATGTCACGCTAAAAGTGATTCTCTCAGCAAATGGGCTACGGATTCAAAGTAAACAGGATGGATAAGTGTTTTAAATTTTCAAAATGTTACTAAAGGTAACCAAGGTTAATACCAATGTTTTCATATAATATTTTGTTAAGTAATTATAAAATAAAAGGGTACCTATCTATAAAGAAGAAAAATTAGTGTTTATATATTTATTCATTTGTGTAAGTGCAAGTGTTGGTACTTTTTAGATGCCATGAAACTACTATTGCAACCTTTTTAAGTGATTCAGAGGTCAAACACACAACAACAATATTACCTATGTTTTTACTAACACTCATAAAAACTGAATTCTATTAAAACTATTTTAGAAATATAATAACTATCATAGTAAATAAATAGGAATAAGTAGTGACTAGTAAAACAGTTAACAAAGTTTGTTTGTTTGATGGCAAATTTGAAGTCAAATGTAATAGGTTAAATCGAAGCGACATTGTAAAGAATAATGAAATTGTTGGTTAAAAATGTCAAATAAAAAAATATTTTTAGGTTTCCTAACTTCAAATTCCATTCATGAAATATAAGAAGTATTAATTTTAACTGATCAAGTTGAATTTAATTTAATTGTTCAGATTTCAGAATACAAGTATAAATAATCATGTTAGGTATGTTGGATCAAATATATAAGCTTTCAATTGCTCAAATTCATACCATTTCAAGTGATCAACGTTAATTTTAAATGTTGGAAACAACATTGCCATAACTTATTTAATGAAGCAATCAAAAGATAGTTATTGCTGCTGACTACACTTTAAAACTAAACATACCCTTTATGGGTCTTGGATTTGTTTCATTAATAAATAATTGTTTTTAAAGTACATACTTGGATTTGGATTTTTGAGTCTAAATATAGGTTTGCTCAAGATTTTTTTTATTCATAGTACTGAATCAAATACTGTGCGAAATTACTAAGCCTTGTTACCATAAAACTTTTAATAATATTTGGCTTAGTTATAATATTATCAAACATGTTTTTAAGATACTTTACTTAGAAATACAAAGATATCCCATATATAAGTTTTTGTGTGTTTTATGCAAGTTTTTTTATTATTTACCTTAACTTTACAATAATTAAATTGCTATGCAATATTATTGTGTCAGTACAGTGACCTACCACATTTTCCTATTTACAATTTTAACAGATAATCATTGTATTACAGCCATCAGTGGTAGTTGTCAAGAATGAGGAAGAAAATGACCAATTATTGAAATGTTAAGAAGAGATATTAAACCGAGACCACTAATCTATTTTGAATGCAGTTTGGACAACTATGATTTTTATATGAAAAATTGTATTACCGTGTTTAAGATAATTGTGTACTTCATAATATTTTTTTTTGTATCTAATAATATTATATTAATAAAATGATTAATTAAATCTACCACTTATTTAATGACTGCCTATAGAAAACGTAGTAACCGAGTTAAATACATAGCTAAGCCGAAATGAAAAATATATAAGCCATGTTACTTTATAGGTGAATAAAAGAACAATATAATAACTTTAAACATTTAATTTAATGATTATAGTAAACTTTTAACACACTACAAAATAACTTTCAGTAAAACAAACTTAAGTATAATAAAAACTAATTAAAACACAGCCTCACATAGAGCTAATCAATAACATCTACTTTATTTTGTAGATAAATATATTTTCTAATTAGTTTGTAAAAAGTAATAGTTATGAACGATAAATTTAAAAAAGCTTAATAAGTACTTAAACCATCATGTATGTAATGATGGTATTTCATACTTGTGTAAAGCAGAATAATGTTTTTATCCAAAACCTTAATGTTATATCAATATATTTTATAAAAATATAGGAACCGAAATTGTACTGTGTTATCATTTATTATAAATTGAAGGATAGTCGAAATTCAATAATTTGAAAATGTCTGCACTATTGTGTCTTTTTATATCCAGGGGCCTTGTTGTATGATACACATGTAATATTCTTCTTCTTCAAAGGCAGAATGTATTTTTCTATCAGGAATTTTGAACATTTGGGGATCTCTGAAAATATTAGATTTATAATTTTAGTATAGTAGAAAAATACAAATATATTACAATATTTACCTATCTTATTTATCGTTTTTTGTTCGACTTATCTCTGCTGGAGACAAGACATGATCAAGACTGCATCGAAAAATTGGTTCTTGGATAAAAATTAGATTTTTAATGCTAAAGTAATCAAAATGTTTACCTTAGATCATCTATTTAGTATTTACTAGACTCTTCGTTCATCTCAGCAGCATATGTTCTAGGTTTCGTCAATACCATATAATTTCTTGAGTATTGGAAAAAAGCGATAATAACCAACGCCGAGAAGCCAATTGGTCGTTTCGTGCCTACATTTTCTTCGCCATCTATAGATATTATATTAAGTATTTTTTAATGGATAACATCATTTATTTCTTGAAATAGAGGTTTAAACTTTAAAAGTGGAAACGGGCCTTCTGTAACAATAACAAAGTTCAATTTCACGAAGCTTAATGTTTATATATATAATTTTTTTCGTAAAATAATGCTGTATTGATAAATATTATTTTATAAACTTACCCCAAGATACATATAGATTGTCCTATGTTAGAATATTTTCACATAAAACAAGTTTTAACTTCGCTAAAAATGGCTAACTCACTGGTAAATGACGATTTCAGCGAGGGAAGAGCAACTTTTAATTTGACGTACAAAATGTACATTTAAATGAGATGAGATGTCAAATGGTATGTATCAGAATACCAAATACCAACAACTTTGGAGCGTAAGTGTAGCAGTGCCAAATTTTAGTTCCAAATGTGAACAATCTTATTTGAGCGGCGCTTTTGTCGCGGTTATTGTTTAACAGAATACCAAATTGTAACATGACACCGAAACGAACGATTTGACAGCAAAACTCAGCGCTGAGAGTGTGTGAAGCGAGTTACAGAATCGCAGGGCAGTTTATCTTTTTTTTAATATTATTAATTTTATTTCAAACGTCGACCATTTTGTTCTCTATTTTGTTTTATTAAAAATATTTTGTTTATGTATGATGAAAATTTTGACAATTTACTCTTTTTATAAAATAAAATGAGTCAATTGTCACGATATTAATAGACAACAACTTACTAGGTTACCTGCCTCCACTTATCAAGACGTAATGTAAAATTTCTTAACAGAATACCATGAGATTCCAAAAATTACGTCAGTGACGAAGGGAGCGCGGTTACTTCGTAGTGGACTCACGGATTAACAGTGAGTTACAGAATCGCAGGGCAGCTTGGGACTCTTTTGACGAGCGTATCTCGGCCGGAATTTGCGTGTTCCCACAACTAGCGCCGGCGCGAGGTGTTCAAACGCCTGAAGGATAGGACGGAAGTTGTCTGGTGTGAGCGAAATGGAGCACCTGTTTGTGGGTTTCATAAATAATGTAAAAAATACTGTTTTCGCAACATATTTGTGATGCTTCGATAAGTCAAAATATCAGAAAAAAAACATTTTTAATTCGGCCCAGTAGTTGCTTTGTACATTTCTTGTAAAATGTTTGATTGAAAAAATAAAATTATTTTTAAATAAAAAACAAGTAGCTTCATTAAATGTTTATTTTATTTTCATGGAATGACTATCACTTCGGAACAAGTATAAATATATGTACTATATTTGTAGCTTAAAACAAAATAGAAAAATAGTTCCATAACTGATCAACATATTATGGCACTGTTCAACGAAAAATTTGGCCAAACGTTATAAAAATAAATAAACATATAAAATAATATACAAAGATTTCTGCGTCTATTTCATCTATTATTTCAGTGACTGACCAAGAGATGGCGCTATTAAAAAAACCTACATGTTCACATGGCCAGTCTTACGTTTTTTACGTGATGTAAGTAACACTGAAAATGTTTAGAATTGGACAGTTAGGAACATTGCTAGTGAAAACTTGTTTTGAATTTCAATTTTAGAACTCTTTAGTAACCTTATGCATTCATTTGTCATTTGTTTTTGGGAATTGGCGGCAAATCTAAATCTCTTGTTGGGGGCCTCATAGCCTAGCGGTCTTATTAAGTGGCAGCTAGGTGAGGGGTACCGGGTTCGATTCCCGGTTCGAGGGCATGTTTTAATTTAAATTTGTTCTCGGCCTTTGACAGGGTTGTGCGGTACCGGGCGAGTACTTAAACCGTCCATGGAGGACACGGTCGAATTTCTAAAGACAAGCACGAATTATAAAAAATCCTATACTTGACGCTGGCTAATGCACAAATCGTGCCAGAGCCTCAAAAAAAAACTCTTGTTACACGTGAAAATAAACCTAATGCGAGAAAATTTTCGGTCAATGATTTATTATGGCTTTCGTTGTGGGCTTACTCAACAACAAAGCTATGATATTCTGCGATTAGCATTTCTTAATGAAGCCCCATCTCGTGGCAATATTTTCAATTGGTTTAACGAGTTTAAGCGTGGACGTAGCAATCTCAATGATGATTCGCGTGAGGGACGTCCTTTAACAGCGACTACTGAAGATAACATCAGTGCTGTGCGACGCATGATAGAGGAAGATATGAGATTCGCTTTACGAGCCCTGAAGATACGGTAAAAGCGGACGAAAATGCCATAGAAGAGACCCCTAAGGAAGAATGGGCCCACTGCTTTTCTCAGTGGTTCCATCGAATGCGACGATGTGTAGAGAGGAACGGAGATTACTTCGAAAAACAATAAAAGTATTGGCAACGTTCTACATTAAACCGTTTTTCATTTTCAGTGTTAGCGAGCGTTCAAGTATTACGTCATGCAATTTTTGGAGATTATTGATTAGGAAATTCGAAAATTAACAATAACGCTTAATTCAATCCCCGCACCGCATCGTCACGTGTTACAAAAGGACCCCCCCCTCCAAAAATTCGTTACGTAATACTTGAATTCTCCCTTACCTAGGTATTCACAGATTCAATGAGAGATTCCTTTCCAAGCAAAAATTATATAATATATATACAAAATCATCGATAACCTGTTTTTGCAACAGTATAATACATAATGAATGTCTAAGGCCAAACAATGTCCTCGATCCAAGGCACGTAATGTTCCACCCGGGTGTAAATGCCCGGTTCGCCAGCTATACCGCACCATTTGCCCCAGGAGGTGATCCCAATGACCCAATACATACAGCGGACGGTTGGGTGGTTCACTTGCAGGGGTCCACCACTGTCACCCTGAAATAAAAATTCAAATTGAAAATGTTCTTCTGAACGTCAATGAATTTAGAAATCTCTAAAATGTAAGGGCATAAATAAGAACTAATCCGCAAACCAACGATAAAAATTATTAACTATGTAATGTTTTTATTTATTTTGTAATGCTACAGCTATCATAAATTATATATAACTAAAGATATAGCCAAAGATGGAATACATATTTCATATTCATATAAATTATAAAAGCCAAATTAAACTTTATTTTCTGACCTTTTTCAGTTACATGCTATTCTTACTAAACAGTATTATTCTTAAATCTAATTTACATAGCGAAAATAATAATTTATTAGCAACCACTTTGGTCACTTTTGTCTGTCGACATAGGCCTCCCCCAATTGTTTCCACGTCTTGCTATCCTTGGCAGAACTTCTCCATCTTTTAGGTAGATCGTCCACCCATCTTATAATTTGACCTCCTCGTTTTCTTTTCCTGTCCCTCTATTACATCCTTAGTCCATTTTTCTTTGTTAGTCCTCATTATATGTCAAGTCCTGCCTTGCGATTCTGTAACTCACTTTCGAACTCACAGCGGATTTTGCAGCGGCGGTCGCGCTCATCAGTCGTGAAGCAGTCATTTTATGATTTGGCATTCTGATAGGAGGTTGTAGTTTATTATTAAGTTTCCTTATTTGTTTTTTTTTTCTTATTTTTGAAGCTGTCCATCAATCCCGTAGTCTTAGTCTTCTTATAGTATAGTCGTATTTATGTATGCCGGACTACCGGAATACATAATATATGAATATAAAAAAAGGTTCAAATATTTACGAAAGGAAAAATTCAATAAATATTATTCAATTTATTGTGTGATGGTCTGTATAATGTGCTGATACAGGGAATTCAACGCTATGGATATTATTGATACTCCGTTTTGAGGTTATTTTGAGATTTAAACCAAGGTTTTTTTGAAAAGTTGGTAGATGGGCTCGGCAGGGAGTAAGTAATATAGTTTAAAATTGTTAGGAGTTTACATTTTATTAAGGAGCTGATGAAGAAACCAGAATCTAAGAACTATACAAGAGTATTATTGGAACGACTATTAAAAACTGAAATTGAATTGGGTAAGCTATAAGCGATTGTAAGAAGTGATCCAGAAATCTAACACAATGATGTCGTTACGGAAAGCGTAGTAGAAGTCAATCGAAAAGAAAAGAATTGGGTAAGCTATAAGCGATTATAAGAAGTGGTCCAGAAATCTAACACAATGATTTCGTTACGGAAAGCGTAGTAGAAGTCAATCGAAGAGAAAAGAACTTTATCTATATATATAAAAATGAAACCCGTTTTCCGTTGTCACGATATAACATGAAAACGGCTTGACCAATTTGTCTGATTATTTTTTTATAATATTCCTTGAAGTACGAGGATGGTTCTTACGGAGAGAAAAATTAAAAAAAATTGAGTGAAAAAGTCTAAAAACAACACTTTTCTATATTCCCATACAAAATATTCGTAATAATATTTAAAGGCAATTTGAACTTTAATACCATATCATAAAGTTCAAGTGGTAGTGGAGGGGTTCCGGGAAGGTAAATTTTTATTTTTTGACATAATGTATTTGTTGTATTATCAACTTTCTTTTTTTATCTTACTAGCTAGACCGGTGTCCCGAATAGCAGAATAAGTATTAAAAAAAAATAAAGAATCGACTGTTAGGCGGTACGATGTTCGCCAGGCCAGCTAGTTACACATAAAAAGGGACGTAAAGTTAAAAGAGAAAGTGCAGTAGGAATTTCTGTGTCGTGTCCATCTTCTATTTGACATATTAATGATTTTAGATCCTTGACGGAATAAATTCTACATACGACAATATAATCAAACTGTTGCGCAAGAATTTTTGAGTATTAGACAGTTTGAGAAGAATTTTATTTATAAGATAAAAACTAAGCAAGGGGAAAACATATTTGATACTGTTCATCATGAAAGCGAATGCAAAAGAGTGAGAATGGTTGTTAAACCACACACAACAATATACTTTATCACCAATTCAGGATCTTCCCATTTTTGTTTAATAGATTATTATCCAATTCGTGTTATATAAACCTCAGATATATCTGCTACTGTGTCACACTGTGCCACAACATGGATGCAAAGTTCGTATACTAACATAGAAAAACTTTTTGTCATGCCGTCGAGAGCGATACAACGAATGTCTAAAGTTTCAGCGATTACCTGTTCAGCAGCGTAAACTTTTAGATACTTTCCGAGCGGCTCGATCCCTTGGCATTTATGGAGAGTGTTCAGAGGAGTCGTTCGGACTAATACCTGCAGCTGAGTTTCATCATCGGACGTCTAGGCAAAATACAAAATACCATCCGTATCACCTCGACGTCCGTCGTTCCACAACAGAGCGTTTTCTAAGGCAGTTTTTGCCGCGCAGAACCACTATGTGGAACAAGCTGCCCACTGAAGTATTTCCGAACCAATTCGACTTAGGGTCCTTCAAGAAAAGAGTGTACTAATACCATTCTGGCAGTGTGAGTGTCCATGGGTATCACTAAACATCAGATGAGCCTCCTGTAACATAAAAAAGCCGTACCTCACAACTATCCTTGTTGGAAACTCGATCTCCATAACACAGTTGGGTTGTCGAGTTATAACCTTTTGACATTAGACGGATATCCTTAAACTTCCTTTCACATTCGCCATTTTCAAATCCCTCGACAGTTGCCTGAAAACAAAATTCATTTATTGAATCACGTGATCACTTTGAATTGTCAACTCTACCGCCTGTTCGGAATCGCGACCAGCCCTGCGATTCTGTAACTCACTTTTCGAACTAACACAGCGGTTTTCGCATCGGCGGTCGCTCTCAAATCAGTCGTGAAGCAGTCATTTTATGATTTGGCATTCTGATAAACAATAAACTACAAGCTCCCACCTTTTCAGAATGCCAAATCATAAAATGACTGCTTCACGACTGATTTGAGAGCGACCGCCGATGCGAAAACCGCTGTGTGAGTTCGAAAAGTGAGTTACAGAATCGCAGGGCTGCACACAAGGAAAGAGTTTAGCACATCACTTGGTAGTTTATTATAGAAGCGTACAGTTTGAACTTTATGGAGACTAGTTGTGGGAACAGCAAGTTTGTTCTTATTTCTAGAGTTATAAATATGATTGTCACAATTTTTTCAAACAAGTGTATGTTATATGTGCATATATAATATTTTCATAGATATTATCACTGTTCAGATTTCATTTGTTACTGACATGGCTCACGTGGTTGTTTTAAATTTTAACAGCTGGTGAGATACACCAACAGCTCACAAGAATAATATTATATGTGTAGTATTTAAGATATTATAGCATTAAATCAGATTTGAATATTGCTCTGTGTTTTTCTCGCTTCCTCTCGAGGTGGCAGAGACTTTCAAGCCCTTAATCATCGTGGTGATGTCCGATAGCTTTGAGATAATCCCACCACTTTGAACCTCTGATCCTAGCAGGGCTCCGTCTGATACTTTAGATAATACATATACAATACAGATACTTCTGACATTTATCTTAATATTGTTACGAAGACGGGTCGACTACAATGTTTTTAGATTTTTCCACTACTTAGAGAACTTTTCAGCAGGCTGAAATGTGATTTCTGACCGTTTCAGGGGAGGGTCAATCACATATTAGAAAATCGTAATTTACATAATGTTACCCTAGTTTTCAGGAGCCTGAAACATTTTTTCAGGCCGTTTCAGAGTACGTGTAGTCGAATGGAACACTTTTCAGGAAACCCGTTTTCAGGCGTTTTCAGGCCTGGTTATACCCCTTTGATGAAGGAATGTTCTAGAACGAATTTTCTAGGTGTGGGACAAGGACGGAACGATATGCGAGAGAGAGGAAAGATCGGAACCTTCTCGAAGCTAGACCGAGCACTCTAGAACGGAGGACGGAGCAATGTGCGAAAGAGATAGCTAGTACGCACGTTCTAGAATTGTGCGATCGCTACTCAGTTGCGCCGCCGCCTAGAGAGTTCTCGAACATCGCTCCCAGGGATATATAAGCGAGCCGAAACGCGACCGATTAGTTCAGTTTTGAATGCGATACCAAGCGATAAACACCGGAGTGACAAAGTGCGAAGACAAGCGAATACAAGTGAATACAAGTGAATACAAGTACTGTGTGAAGTGCGTGTAATTAGAGAAAGTATTTTGTGTATGTACTTAGTGAATTATTGTGCGTAATTTCCAGTTTTTAGTGTTTACAAATTCCTCGTAGATTTATTTAGAAATAAACCCTTGAAGAGATTTACGGCGTTTCTATCCGATCCCCCTAGCTCGTAACATTTTGGTGTCAGAAGTGGGATAGAAAAATGCCAATTACTCCAAGGGAGAATCAAGAGGAGTTTGTAGCAGAGTCTCCAGCTGCGGAGGGAGTCCAGACAAGGGCGCAATCAGCACGCGATGCTGCCCGACGACAAAGTTTCGATGCAAACCGCGGGATGGGTGAAAGCAACGATGCCAACATGCTTTTTGCTCTGCGCCAAATGATGGAAGAACAGGCACGACGTCAAGAGGAACAGGCACGACAAATGATGGAGGAACAGGCACGCCGGCAAGAGGAACAGGCACGTCATCAGGAGGAACAGTTTCGAAGATTGACGGAAGAACAGGCACGCCGTCAAGAAGAACAGGCACGCCTAATGATGGAAGAACAGGCTCAGACACGTCGTATGATGGAGGAACAGGCACGGCGTCAAGAGGAGCAGGCTCATCAGATGATGGAGGAACAGGCCCGCCGTATTGGAGAAAAACTTGGTGACCTGAAAATACAAGTAGATAAAAAAATAGAAAACTTGGAATCTGATATGGACTGCAAATTTTCGAAACAGGACAAACGTATTCTCGGATTAGAACAAGAGATGCAGTGCCTGAAGACCAAAGGTGTCGTAACGACTGTAGCACCATCTGGAAATCTTAAAGTACCTCCCTTTGACGGTACATCTTCTTGGGGCGCGTACAAAATACAGTTTGAGACTATGGCAGAGTCAAACGGGTGGAATGACGATCAGGCTGTCACCGCCCTTATTATGGGACTGCGAGATGAAGCCCTCACCATATTAGAAACCAAGACAGGTAAAGTGACGTTGAAGCAACTGCTGGATGCCCTGGAATCACGGTACGGAGACGCACATTATGAGCACGTCTATAGAATGAAACAAATGAAAGTTTGCAAAAATGGGGATTTGAAATAGAGAAGCTGGTTAGGAAAGCCTACGCATCCTCACCAGACGTTGCAGACAAGATGTTGGTTCAAGCCTTCGTTGACGGTATTCGAGACCGTGAAATTCGAATGGCTGTGAACCTAGGTCACCATAAGGACCTCCAGAATGCTCTTGCTCATGCGTTGGAAGTGGAAGCATTTTGCAAGGATTCTCGACCTAACCGCATTAGGGTTGTCTCGGAAAAACGTAGTTCCCAACGTGGACCCACCTGTTACCTCTCCGGGGAAGTAGGGCATATGAGGTTTTCGTGCCCTAAGAGAGATCCCCGAGGCGAAATGAAGACAAGACGTGGGGAGCCCGATGACGTGGATGTGACTGCCGCTGAACAGCGGCAGGGAAACGAATAGAAGCCAGGACCACGGGGCGGGTGCTGGCCGGTTCTGTAAGGAAGGCCCCAAAAGTTATGATCTCTCAAACTCAGGATGGGAATACCATTGTCATCGACGGAGAAGTTAACGGCACTAGGTGTGAGTTAACCCTTGATACTGGAGCTTCCCGGACAGTAATCAGATACCAACTTCTGAAGTCATTTTACAAGAGCCTTTCTGGTGGAAATGTACAGCTCCTTACAGCTACTGGTCAGCACATAACCGTTCGAGGAGAAGGTATCGCTACCTTCAAGATTGGTGGAAGAACATACAGACATAAGGTGGTTATTGCTGACATCGTGGATGACTGTATTATCGGTTTAGACTTCATGAAGCATTACAACTGTAAGATTGACCTGAAGAACGGCACATTCAAGTGTAGAGATGAAGTAGTTTCCCTAAAAGATAACACAATGAAGAACGGGTACGACATGTCTATACATGTATGTATAGACATGTACATGATGGTACTAACTGTACCATCTTCAATGATAGCTCTATAGCTATCATTGAAGATGGTACAGTTAGTAAACAACGAGATATAGTTCAAGCCATACTGGAGGACTGTAAGGAAACCTTGACGAGGGAAGAAATGTCAAAAGCAAAGGGATTATTAAAAACATTTTCTGACATGTTTGCTACACACGATGGAGATTTAGGAAGGACAGGTGTAGTTAAACATCGAATTGAGACTGGAACCGAAGCACCTATACGTTTAAGACCGCGACGAGTACCTGTCGCATATGAAAAGAATATAGACAAGATGATTGCAGAAATGTCGAACCATAATGTTATTGAAGCATCTTCCAGCCCTTGGTGCTCTCCAGTAGTTTTAGTCAAGAAAAAGGATAACAGTTTAAGGTTCTGCGTCGACTATCGTCGTCTTAACGATATCACGAAGAAGGACAGTTATCCCTTACCTAGAATATGTTATGTTCTTACTACCGAAGATTTGTGAAAAATTTCGCGGATATTGCAAAACCACTTCACAGACTCACCGAACAGAAGAGGAAATTCACATGGGATGGAGAGTGTGAAGATGCGTTTAATGAGCTCAAGAACCGACTGTGTGAGACTCCAATACTAGGCTATCCGGATCAAGATGGTGAATATGTGGTAGATACAGATGCCAGTGGAATTGGCATTGGAGGTGTACTATCACAAGTAAAAGGTGAGCACGAGCAAGTAATAGCCTACTTCAGCAAGTCATTGTCGAAACCAGAACGGAACTACTGTGTCACTCGGAGGGAACTACTGGCTGTTGTGAAGACGCTGCAGCACTTCAGTAAATACTTGCTAGGTCGCAAGTTCCGTCTTAGGACAGATCATGCTGCATTAAAATGGCTACTTCAGTTCAAGAATCCGGAAGGACAAGTGGCTCGATGGATCGAACAACTGCAAGAGTATGACTTTGCTACTGAACATCGCAAGGGCAGAGCCCACGGGAACGCAGATGCATTGTCTCGAAGGCCATGTGAGGAGGATTGCAAACATTGTACAAGACACGAAGGTAGAGAGGTAGCCCATGTAAGGATACTAAGGACAGACACCATTAGTCCAGATTGGTGTGGGAAATTAATTCAGGAAGAGCAACAACAAGATTCTGACATTAAACCAATTCTGGACTGGATGAAATCTTCAGCTATCAAGCCGCGGTGGAATGATGTTGCACCTACTAGCACCACGACCAAGAGTTACTGGGCTCAATGGGATAGCTTAGTTCTTCATAATGGAGTGTTATGTCGCAAATGGGAAAACACTCGAGGGGATGCATCTCATCTACAGTTAGTTGTGCCGAGATCCAAGGTTCGCAACATATTGGAGATGTTTCATGATGGCTCATCGGGCGGACACTTAGGCGTAAAAAGGACTCTTCTGAAAATTAAAGAGAGATTTTATTGGATACATTGCCGTGAAGATGTTGAAGACTGGATTCGGAAATGTAAGGCTTGTGCAGCAGTCAAAGGCCCACAGACGAGGACTAGAGCTGGTATGAAGCAATACAATGTCGGAGCTCCATGGGAGAGGATAGCCGTTGACATAGCTGGACCATTTCCGTTAACAGAAAAAGGAAATAAGTACATCATGGTTGTTATGGATTACTTTACGAAGTGGCCCGAAGTGTTCGCTATAATTCGCAATCAAGAGGCAGTTACAGTAGCTGAGATACTTGTAAACGTATTCTCTAGATTCGGAGTACCCTTGGAGATTCACAGTGATCAGGGAAGAAATTTTGAGTCTTTATTGTTTCAAGAAGTATGCCGACTAATGGGAATTCATAAGACGCGGACTACTCCATATCACCCACAGTCAGATGGAATGGTGGAACGCTTTAATCAAACCTTGGAAAGGCACTTGGCAAAACTGGTAGACAGCCATCAAAAAGACTGGGACAAGTATATTCCATTATTTTTAATGTCATACCGGTCTGCGGTTCATGAAACCACGAATGTTACACCTGCTTTAGCCATGTTTGGGAGACAACTTAGATTACCAGCAGACATTGTAACGGGACGACCACCTGACACCCCGGAGAGTGTTACAGAATATGCTGCGGATTTGCGTAATAAACTGCATGAAATCCATGAACACGTACGAGCATCACAAAGCAAAATAAGTGAGACTACGAAGATTAGGTATGACAGAAAGACGAATCACATAGAATTTAAAGAAGGCTCGCAAGTATGGCTCCATGACCCAACAAAACGCAAAGGCAAATCACCGAAGCTTCAAGCTGACTGGGATGGTCCATACACGATAATCACGAAGATTAATGACGTTACTTACCGGATAAAGAAAATGAGTGGTTTAAGAAGCAAACCGAAAGTCGTTCACATAAATCGATTGGCTCCCTATAAAGGAAGTAATGATGCTCGGGACGAGCATGTCTAAGGAGGGGGTAGTGTTACGAAGACGGGTCGACTACAATGTTTTTAGATTTTTCCACTACTTAGAGAACTTTTCAGCAGGCTGAAATGTGATTTCTGACCGTTTCAGGGGAGGGTCAATCACATATTAGAAAATCGTAATTTACATAATGTTACCCTAGTTTTCAGGAGCCTGAAACATTTTTTCAGGCTGTTTCAGAGCACGTGTAGTCGAATGGAACACTTTTCAGGAAACCCGTTTTCAGGCGTTTTCAGGCCTGGTTATACCCCTTTGATGAAGGAATGTTCTAGAACGAATTTTCTAGGTGTGGGACAAGGACGGAACGATATGCGAGAGAGAGGAAAGATCGGAACCTTCTCGAAGCTAGACCGAGCACTCTAGAACGGAGGACGGAGCAATGTGCGAAAGAGATAGCTAGTACGCACGTTCTAGAATTGTGCGATCGCTACTCAGTTGCGCCGCCGCCTAGAGAGTTCTCGAACATCGCTCCCAGGGATATATAAGCGAGCCGAAACGCGACCGATTAGTTCAGTTTTGAATGCGATACCAAGCGATAAACACCGGAGTGACAAAGTGCGAAGACAAGCGAATACAAGTGAATACAAGTGAATACAAGTACTGTGTGAAGTGCGTGTAATTAGAGAAAGTATTTTGTGTGTGTACTTAGTGAATTATTGTGCGTAATTTCCAGTTTTTAGTGTTTACAAATTCCTCGTAGATTTATTTAGAAATAAACCCTTGAAGAGATTTACGGCGTTTCTATCCGATCCCCCTAGCTCGTAACAATATATATAAATAACGTGTCACGTTGTTTGTCCGCTATGAACTCCTAAACTACCGAACCGATTTCAATGAAATTTCCACACCATGTGCAGTTTGATCTAACTTAAAAGATAGGATAGCTTACATCTCAATTTATACTCGCAATATTATTTTATTGCAAAATATTTGTTTATTATTTGATAGTCACAATTCTAACAGATGGCGCTGTGTTGAAAGTTGAAAGTTTCACATAAGCTACAATTTAATGGCATTACCACCAAAAAAGCATGGTGGTCCCCATGACTTGTGTTCTCCTACCGTTTCCCTTGAATGTACTTTGTAATATAAATAAAACCTTAGCCACAGCAACGCTTGGCCGGTCTGCTAGTGACTTGATTAACAATTACAAAGGGTGAATTTCGGGGTCATAATTATTCACTAGGACCAAGATTTTATTAAAGTTTTTAAATTGGTATATATTTCTCTATATATATTGAAATTTATCATTCAACTGCTGCATTAATCAAATTTTGATCCGTGTGGGTAGACTGGATCCCCAACCAACTGATGACCCGACTCCATATGCCCACAGCAATATATCTTATTTTGCCCATACAATGCGCAGAAGCGATGAGAACTTGGAGAAACTGATCTCTGTGGCTGGTAACACAGAAGAGGAATCACGTGGCTGTTCACCAACCAAATGGACTGATCAAGTGAGACTCATCGTCCTCAAAACTGTACATCATAAGAGAGGCGCTGGACAGAAACCGGTGGAAATAGTACACTTAAGATGCTTCGTTGCTCACCATGACGCTAAGACATGACCTGCCGATTGAAGAGAGAGGGGTAGACAGCGGTGGAAAGACCGTCAGCTAACGCAGTAAGTACTTAAACCATTGAGCATTGCATTTTTCCCCCCGCCACACGTCAAGTCACTACCTCACTACAGATTTTATATTCAAAATACCTTTTGGAGTACATCCGTGCGCTCCATATATCTAAAGACCGTCGTTCCCCAACCGGTAACGATCGCACTGTTGTTGAATAAGGGGCCGCCGTCATGAAGGCACGCTGGCACGACGTACTTGTTAAGTTCTATACTGCAATAAAATGATTATTTGCATGAAACACCGTAATTGATATAAAGCTAATGATGTAATGTATATAATATAATAGACTAGATAATATAAGAATTGACTTTGAATAATAATGTAAAATTCTTTAAGACAAATTTGCGCGCCATCGTGTGTGGCAGAATATGCGAACGATTTACGATTGTATCACCTTAACATTTTGTACCATATTCTTGCAATAAATAAATTATTATTATTATAAAAAGATTACCTAAAAGGTAGACCTACTAATAGCGGTACAAACTTTTTAGGTCCGCGCCTCAGATATCTGTTTCATAATTTGTCAATCTAATAGGCAACTAGGTGATCAGCCTCCTACGCGTTATTGTTAATATTATTTTCGACTTTCTAGTACTTTACAGTTACACCACATATTGCTAACTTTTAGATATAAAGAATCACTAGGTGGTCTTGTACGTGTCGGTCACGAAACTGTATAGGTATGTTATCTAAAGCTGGCGGCTTCAACACATTGACACTTTGTGCTTGTGTAGTGTCTGTGAATAAGCGCGTGACGTGATGTCAAACTGAAATAGAATCACAAATACATCATGAAAAGACTGTCCGTCTCTCTCGCGCTCGGTCAAGCGTATAGAGTATAAAAGAGACAGTTATTGCTTTTCTTTTGCTACTGTTTATGTTGATCTTTACTGTTTGATATTATTATTATTTTATACATGTTGATCTTTTTTCAAACATTACCAGGGCAATCTCGTGAAATGGTGCACAATGTTTTTAATTATTATAAACATCTGAATAAAAACAGTTGAATGAAAAAATGTTTAATTTTACATCAGATGCGACTGGGGTTTCTAAGAGGAGTATTGAAAGAATAGTTAGTGAAGTAAAAGTGAAGTGTGTTGAGCTAGATGGAGCTTGTGTCGAAAAATGAAAAATTATTTACACAAACTACTCTTATACGTTCTTGGTCGGGCTTAGAACTTTTGGATCCACCCTCGTATGCACCTAATATTTATATGTATTTGACACATTTTTATTTATTTAGAACCCACCCTTACTAAAACCAGAGTGGACTAAAATATATAGCTTGGCAAAAAAGTCATATTTTGAAACATACTGTATGCGAAATTGCATTAGTGTGAGTACTGTGAACCCGCCAGCTTTCGATAACCGACCTTTACTTGGTTACAGAAAAACGTTACGGCGCGTTACACGGGGGGGGGGGGGTGTCAATAATCTCCCATCAATCAATCAATCATCAATCACACGCCGTCGTGTTGGTAGAGGCAAGTTTCCTGACGATGTTTCTTACACCGTTCAAGCGAATTTTAAATGCGCAAAAAACTCCATTGGATAAGAGTCGCACGCTGAAGGCACTAGGCCAACACTGCTCTACTCCTACCTATTTAATACTTAAAGAAATTAAAGCTTCTATCAGCGATGGTAATTCCAACTTCAATATTGAGGCTTTAAACATTACCAAAGTGAAATCAGCGCAGATATTGCAAACTATTTGGATTGCAAAGTCGTTGCGGTGGATATTGGAAATTTCCGCGTCTGCTTATATGCTCGTAAATTAATTAATTTGTACAAAACAATAATGAATTATATATTTAAAACTTTCTTAGTAATTAAACTATCAAATAGCTTAAACTGTTTTGTAATCCATGCGGTAGTTTTTGAGTTATTCGCATTCATACCGGACGTGAAGACTATTTATTATGCGAACGCGTCGGGCGAATTGGAAGTTAGAGCGTTGATAATATGATTTTTTTTGCGTCTTCTTCGATACTCGTAATTCAGTTAATTTACTTAAAACCATAATGAATTATATATTGAATCCTTTCTTAGGAATCAAGCTATCATATGGCGTAAACTTTATCAAAATCAGTTAAGTAGCTTTTGAGTTATTCGCATTCACACGAACTATGTGGAACCAGCTGTCCAGTAAAATATTTCCTGACCAATTTGACTTAGGGTCCTTCAAGAAAAGGCCGGCCGTACTCGCGAGCCCTCTGGCATTGAGAATGTCTATGGTATCACTTAACATTAGATCCTCCTGCCCGTTTGCCCCCTGTTCTATAAAAAAAAACATGTCGCACTCGGGGACTGCCGCGGTAAAACTATTGTATAGTATTTTTTATCAACTTATGCAATTATAATTATTTATGCAGTATTTTTTTTATTTGATATTAATTCAATCTACCACTCTACCAGACTCAGACTAACACGCCTGTATAGACTGTCTCACTCTAACGCGTACCGGCAACACCGGCCGCGCTTATGCTACGTCACCGATCTCGTCAGAGAGATGTGAATACGCAGTATGCGTTCTATCCCACTCTAACGCACCTGCGCTACGTCACCGATCACGACAGACCGATGTGAGACGCAGTATGCGTTCTGTTTCGCTCTAACACGTATTGGCCGCACCTATATTACGTCATCGTGTGTTAGGTTTTTATTTCCGTTACGGAATTTCTTGATTCGGTCGCCGCGCTCAAAGCCCGCGATAAAATCTATGCAATAGCTTAAAAACTCAATTAGGAAATACTATACTTACTCTCTGTCAGTCTGTAGTAACGCTATATCATGATATTTCATCGGTGGTTTGTATTCTGGATGCTTGGTGGCTATCACATTGTATTCTTTAGACGAATCCACGGGATCACTTCGTTTTAATATACCAACTCGAATTTTCTTTACAGGGCCACTGAAAACAACCACACTTTAAACCTTCAAATATTTCTTATAGAATGAACTTGATGTTATACCGCGGCCCATGGACTCTCCGAGAGACAAGACACTTTCTTTTGTGAACTAGGGAACTGTGGAATCAACTCCCGGTGGTGGTCTTTCCTGAGAGACACGAACTCCAATTGTTTAGAGTAAGAGTATACTTCTTCATCTACGCACCAAGTAACAAAGTGTATCCATAGGCTGCGAAGACTGCCCTTTTTGGACGTCCTGTACTCAAACTCAGAATAACTTCATTCATACAGGTAACCAACGCCAACAGAAAACAAATAAACAAACAAATGAACGTCAACAGAAAATTTGTTACATTGATTCTAAATTTACATTTACTACCAGTTCGCAAAGGCGTAGAGCGGGCGAGAAGAACTGGCCAGAAACTCTCCGCCACTCTTTTTAATCGCCAAGTTTTGAGTCATACAAATTGTTTGACCTGGATCAAATCAATCATTTAAATATTCGTCAAATTTGTAGGCTTCTGTTTATACTATAAAAAAAGAGAGCGTAGTGCGTTGCAGGCCTTCAAAGACTTGGTACTGTTATACGACGTCCCGGATTTAGAGTTTTAAAAAAAGAATTTATTTCACACAAAGGATTTATTTAGAAATATAGATTTTGAAAGGCAACTGCTCGGTTTGAATCGTAAAATGGGACTGACTTTAAGCTGAAAGATAATGCTCATGGCAGTTGAATAGGAGAATGCAAGCTTGCTAAAATAGAGGCTGACATAGGGTTGTCTCTAAGGTTTTAAATATATAACAACCCCCTCGTTATGAGGAAACTTACGGTTTATTTGTAAGTTTACTTAATATTTAACAAACTCGCAAGCGGGCTACTGAAGGATTACTCTGGTTTTCCAGATTATTATCTTGCTCAACCGGGATATTATTGGAAACTTGGAGTTTTCTTGAACATTTGCCTTTCTTATAAAAATATACAAAAACAAAACTAATAACTAAGATTACAGAGAAAATACTTAAAATAGGAAAGCTAACATGATTATTAAAATTATTAGGATTCTTGATCTCATTTAGATCCTCCATTGACATGTCTGAAATAGCTTTAATTGATTTTAAATTATCAAGGTTAATAATCTTGATTTTTGGAATAGAAATGTTATTACTTAATTTGTTTACACTTTTACAACAATCATCGTTAATAATATCAAAATTCGAGGATACAGCGGGTACATATGTTTTAGGATACACTTTAGTCACCAACTTAAGGTTTTTATGAAAACCTACACAATCTATTGGTAGACTTAGTACACCTGTACCGGATATAACTAACTCAGATACATTTTGATTACATTCAATAGACAATTTAGTGGATTTTGATTGTACAAATATCCATTTGTTATTATTTAGCTTATGCCAAATATCTAAATCACCAAACATAACCTTAACAGGACAATTTTCCGGAAGGGTAGTTAAGGCTTTAGTAATTATTTCGATTTCACATGAAGGATTATTAAGTACTGCGTAGACATCAGTTATTTCACAAAGGTAAGTATCAGTAAGTATGCTTTTACAATCATTTAAATCTTTGAGATAGATATAAGATAGTTTATCTGTGCTCAAGGCTAAAAATTGTTCCGAAGGGAGGATCATAGCGAAAGAATTTAAATTACCCTCCGTATGTGGAATCGGCAATGGTACAGTTTTATAGATATTAAAATGTTCTAAGGTTACGAGTGGAATCTTTACAATAAACATTAATTTTTCATTGAAATAGTAACAAGTTAAATCGGCTATATTAATTAGAATATGAATATTGCTTATATCTATGATTACAGGAAAATCTCTGTACTTAGGTAGTAACTTAAAATTATTTACAATATCATTGTACATTTGGTTCGGGGTTAGAACTGAAGGATGCAATGTGTTACTTTTAATGAGTAAAATGGAGTTAAGTAAGTCTTCCACCTTAAATGATAAAGTCAGTAAGCTTGATTGTAAAATATTTAAAATGTTATAAAAATTATTCCTAAAGTTAACCTCATTAAAAGCATTTGTTATATTGGATACCGAAGACGCTAATTGTTTGACGACACCATTCAATTTTGCTTGATTAAGGTTCATTTCATGTAAGGGTTGATTTATATTGGAAATGGCAGATTGGGAAGCGATTACGGTTTTCTTCAATGTTCCTGAAATCTTTTTATCATTTTCATAAAGAGTTTTAATAGCGTCTTCATAGGTCTTCGCATCATCTTCGGTCAAGGTACCGAATATGTGTTTAAATACAGTGCCTATTCCGGAAAACCATGCGGATCTTTTCGAAACGTAATTATCGGATACTAGATGTGAAACGGCATTAAAGTCACGTTGGAGATCTTTAAGGATTGCTTCTAAAGGTTGCAATAAGTTATGACATTGCGAAACACCAATTACTTCGCTTCTCTGACAATAAGACTGAACATTATTGAACACTTTATTTATGTCCATTATATGATTTTGTATGGGAATGATCTCTACGGGAATTACAATATGAAATTGGTCGTTTATTATCTTTAGTGTGCCAACAGGGTCGAAGAAGATCCCAGGACCTTTCACAATATTTTTGACATACTGATTTTCAGATTCAGCTAGGGTGACATTGCAGAGAATTGCGATGACCCTGGAAAATATGTGAGCGTGTTATAATACTATTAAAAGGATTAAAATAATGTTACTTATAATAAAAATAAAAACATTTATAAAATAAAATTTAAATTAGATCTCGTGAGCTGGTTTTACTTCATCAAAATGATGTTTAACATGACGTCGATTTATTAAAAGGTGTAAAGTATTATTATCGTGGACTTTAACGATTTTATAGGGACCTTTCCAAATTGGCGAAAGAGCCTTGCGCAGCCTGACGTGATTTTTTAAATAAACATAGTCACCTACTTTATACTGTATAGACCGCGTGTGTTTATCATAGTAGGTTTTTGATCTTTCTTTGGAAGTTTTGATATTTTCCAAAGCCTTTTCTCGAGAAATTTGTAATCGGTGATGGAGCATTTTAATATACTCTGGATATGTAACGTCAGGGCGTGATTCAAATATTGAGTCAGGGATATATGGCTTGTGGCCGAAAACAAGTTCGTATGGAGTGAATTTAGTCGTTGTGTGGACACTACTATTATAGGTTAACATGGCGGTATATACGAACTTATGCCAGTTTGTCTGATTTTCATTTACGTAGGATTTCAAATATTCCTTTAAAGTTGAATGGCTTCTTTCTAAAGCGCCTTGCGTTTGAGGGTGGTAAGGTGATGACCAAATTTGTTTAATCTTTAAGAACTCGCATGTGCGTTTAAATAATTCGGCAGTGAAATTAGTTCCTTGGTCTGTTAAAATGGTTTTAGGGATACCAAATAGGGAAATAAAGTGAACTAAACCTTCACAGGTTTCTTCTGCTGTAGCGTTTGATATTGGGTATGAAATGGAAAACTTGGTCAAATCATCCTGAAGAGTAAGTATGAATTTAAGTTTTTGAAATCCAGCTTCAGGCAAAGGGCCAACTATGTCGAGGCTAATTCTTTCAAATGGGCGTGTAGCGGTAGTCGTGATTTGCATGGGTGATTGGTTGATCTTCCTCAGTGCTTTGTTTGATTGACATAGTTTACAGTTTTGTACATAATTTTCTATATCTGTACGCATATTCTTCCAGTAATATCGTTCTTTGATTCTATTATACATTCTATTTGAGCCCAGATGTCCTGCAATCGGGATATCATGGTTTTCTTTAAGGATTTTAGTGATCTCGGAAGGAACAGGATATAGGATGGTATTATGGTGTATATTTACTGTTATGTTAGTATTATTAAATAAGTACATAAGCATGCCATATATTTTAACAAAGGAATGTTGTTCGAAGAGACTTTTAAAGTCAGATATGGCTATTTCTCCAATGTTCGCGGAAAGCAAGATATCGTCTCGGGCTGTTTTGAGAGTTTTGAATATATCTGGATATGTACAGTCGTCGAAATAGTAGACTTTAGTAAATAAAAGATAGTATATCTTGTTTTTAATTTCGATTTTTTGAAACGAATGTAGTTCTCTTTCTGAATTCAGGATATTGGTAGTGTCGGGTAGTGTGGACAGAATGTCTTGGAGATATGGATTTGATTCATCGAAGTCGATTGATACAGGGATTAAGATGGCTTTAGAATTACTCTTAAGGAGACTTTCATTGTGTTCCTTTATATGAGTGTTGAAGTTTTCATTTTTGTTTGAGAAAGTTTTCAGGAAGTCGTTGTAGTCAGTGTTAGAATTTGAAGCGCCTTGAAGAGGTGAAAAGCGTGAAGGATTTTGCGCAGGTGAGTTGGTCTCATTCTCAGGGCTAGTAGCAGGAATCAGCATTTCATCGTTTTCTAAAAGATCGATATTGGGTAGGCTGTCACTATCAGCATTGGATGTCGAAGGGAGTTGGATACCTAGATCATCTATTGTTAGAGGACTAAAGGGAAGTGGATCATTCTCACTTGAAGACGGTATTACCCGTTGAGAATCAGTCTGATCTTTGATAATTGGATTGACGGGAAATCGAGACAGAGCGTCGGCGTTACTATTAATTTTTCCTTTTTTATATTCAATGTTGTAGTCGAACTCCTCGAGTTTTAAACGCCATCTTACAAGCTTGGATCCAGGATCCTTACAATTAAATAACCATTTGAGTGGTTTATGGTCTGTCAAAATTGTAAATTTATTACCATACAGGTATGGTCTGGCCAAGCATTCCTTTTCGGTAACGCTGTAGTTACTTTCGGCTTTAGATAGTGTTCTAGACGCAAAAGCGATAGGGCGGTCTTTTCCTATAGGCCCTTGTGACAAGATAGCGGAGATTGCATAGTTAGATGCGTCGCATGTGAGGTTGAATGGTTGGTTAAAGTCAGGGTAAGCAAGTATAGGTGCGGATATCGAGCTATTTTTTAGAGTTTCAAAGGCTAACTGTTGTTCATGTTGCCAAATGAACGGAACATCCTTCTTTAAGAGGTTTGTAAGTGGTTTAGCAATTTTAGATAGGTTAGGTATAAAACGACGATAGTAGGACACTAACCCCATGAAGGATTTAATGTCTTTAGGACATTTGGGTTGGGGAAAATCTTGGACTGCTCTGGTTTTTTCGGGATTTGGCTTGACGCCTTCGTCAGTTATTATGTGACCGAGATAAGAAACTTCCTTGCGCAGAAATTCGCATTTGTCTGGCTGAAGTTTGAGGTTAAACTGTCGGAGTCTGTCAAAGACATTTGAGAGGTTTTTCATATGTTTTTGGAGATCAAATGAGTAGATTACGATGTCATCTAAATAAACAAAGCATTGTAGCCCTTGCAAGCCTGATAGAGCGGAATTCATCAACCTCTGAAACGTGGAAGGGGCATTTTTGAGCCCAAATGGCATCCGCGCAAATTCAAAGTGTCCTTGTGGGATGGAAAAAGCAGTTTTGGGAGCGTCGGCTTCAGACATTTTAATTTGATGAAAGCCAGAAGCTAAGTCGAGTGTACTAAAGTATTTACATTTACCCAATTGGTCTAAAATCTCTGAAATATTAGGAATAGGGTAAGAATCTCCAATAGTGATATCATTTAATCGGCGATAGTCGATAACAATGCGCCATTTACGCTGACCAGAAGCATCGAGCTTTTTTGGAACTATCCAGATCGGAGATGACCATGGAGAAGTTGACGGTTTGATAATTCCTTCATTAAGCATTTTATTAATCTGATTGTTTACCTCTTGTTTATGAACTTCAGGAAATCGATATGATTTTGTATTAATGGGTACAGAGGAAGAGGTTGGTATCTGGTGCTCGAGAGCATTAGTACAAGTCAGAGAATCTTCAGGGAGGTGGAATATATCCGAAAATTCAGCGCAGAGATTAAATAATGAGTCTCGTTCTTCGTTATTAAGGTGAGTGACTCTTAAAAGGTCTAAGACCTGCTCAGTTCTGTTAACAGCATTGTTGGGGATTGTATGAGATATATTGAATATTTGGTGATTTTCTTTGTTTTCCAAGGGCGTAAGTTTTAATTTTAAATTTGAGTTTAACGTAATTGGAGACTCAGAGATATTTACAACAGAAATGTTTATCCTAGAATTAGGTTTAACCTTGACAATGCAGTTAGCAATTAGAATTGAGTCGACGGGATTTTGATCTACCATCAAGCCTTCACCTATTTCTGGATTAAGAACCGAGCATTCTATGATGGTTTCAGTTCGGGGAGCAATAGTATATATTGGTTCATTAAATTTTAAAGCAAGTTCAACTTGACTAATCGTAAGCGATTCATTCCTAAAATCAATGTTTGAGTAGTTGTCCGATAGGAAATCGTTTCCAATTATACCATCGTAAGGAAAATTTATGTTATCAATAATATGGAATCGATACTTCAGAGAGTTGAATTCGATAGGTATACGTCCAAATGACTTCATTGGTTTATCTGCAGTTCCAATTCCTGAAAATGTTATAGTATGTTCGTCTATTTCAGGCATGTTTTGAATAGATGATTTCTTTATAAGGCTAATAGATGCACCACTGTCAACAAGGAGCTTAAGTCGTTTGGTAGATACAGAGGTTTGAACTTCCACAAAGGGTAAGTATTTTTCGGATGGATTTGAAGTAACGTTATGTATTTTGTTATATATATTGTTTTTTATTTCAGGTGTGATGTTTGAGGTATCAACCATGGATGTTGTAAGAGGAGATATGGCAGGCATGTATGTCCTTCGTTGGGAATTTATTGCACCATTATTAGAACTAGGGTTATGTGGTACAGAAGATTTTGTAATTGATTTATTAACGTTGCTACCACTATGAGTTTGACTACCCTGCTGTGTAACTTTGGACTTTGAAATAGGAGCATGGTCTTCGTTTTGGGGCTGGTTACCCTGCTGTGTGACCTTGGATTTAGAAATGAGTATATGGTCTTCGTTTTGGGGCTGGTTACCCTGTTGTGTGACCTTCGATTTAGAAATGAGAATATGGTCTTCGTTTTGGGGCTGGTTACCCTGTTGTGTGACCTTGGATTTAGAAATAGGAATATGGTCTTCATTTTGGGGCTGGTTACCCTGTTGTGTGACCTTGGAATTGTAATTGGAAATAGAATTTATTCTACGTAGAGGGTGGCCTTCATTTTGGGGCTGGTTACCCTGTTGTGTGACCCTGGAATTGTAATAGGATATAGAATTTGCGGTGTCATTTGGATATAGCAATAGAGGACGTTGAAATTTCGGACTCGGGAGACACCGTCGGGAGTCCTTTATTCGTTTAAAGGATTATCTGTCTCATCGACACCATAATCTTCATAAGAAGCTATTGCATGAATCAGTTGGTTCCGATTTTGAAAGGAAGTAGTAGGGTTTGTGCGGTAGTTTGAATTTTGATTGTTTCCAAATTTCCTATTATTGTATTCTCGTTTGCGACAACCTTCAATAGTATGCCCTGGGGCCTTGCAATATCGGCACACTATAGGATAAGAGGGCCTAAACGCGGCAGATGTTGTATTATTATTAGTGCCATGTTGTAAGGCTGATCTATTTTGTGGATATGATGAGTGAGATGGGCGGAATCGCGCCTGATTCTGAGTATTTGGAGTTTGCGAGTAATTAGTATTTCGTCGTGTCAAAGCATTGATAATTTTTTCCTCCGAAGTAGCGAAATTAATGGCGTCGTTCAAAGATTCAGGGTCACGGCATCGAACTACTGTAGACAATCTTGGATTTAGGCCGACTACAAACGTGTGTAACGCTAAGTCTTTCATAGCTGCGACGCGGCCTGCCAGTTCGTCTTTTTTCTTAGTAGGGATAGTTATATTAATTTCGCATAATAATTTTGACAAGCAAGACTCTATTCGTAATGCAAACTGGTTGACCGTTTCGTTGCCTAATTGACGACATTCCTGTAAATCAGAAAGCAGCGCAGCATAGTGTTTTTTATCCCCAAATTGAGATTTTAAGAAATCTTCGAGCTGGTGCCAATTCTCGAATTCTTTAACACAACAAGCCGTTTCTGCGCGACCTTCTAATTGACTTATTATATATTTTAATAAAATGTCTTGTTGATTTTGAGTAGCAAGTTCTACCGCGTTTTTACAATTATTTATATAGGCACTTAATTTTTCCCGGTTACCATCGAATTTGTTTATGAATTTAATTAATATATTTAAATCAATGTCTGTAGATGACCTATTCTTTGACTCGCGTACAATAACATCTTCCTTAGGCATCTTCACGTAGGATATAGCTTAGACAAAACAATACTGATAACGACGCGACGACGGCTAGCGTTCCTGAGAACTGATTAGGCGATGCACTGATTTCTAATTGGTATTGTAACCAATTATGAGATTGTAATTTTTTTTTAAAACAACCTTTCTATTTTTTTAGCACTTTAAACTTCACTAATTGTTTTCACACGACACACTGAAATACGAATATATAGGATTTTTGAAGACTTACAGGGATGCTGCAGTTTTACCAATGAACATCTTTGATGTATGGGGCGGAGACGGCGGATGTTTCTTCACAAAACAATTTTAGAATTCACAGCGAATAGGAAAATCTAGTTATTCATAGAAATATTCACTTTTGTAATCACTCGTTAGTCGCGACTGCCAAACTGAGGCGTACCGAGGATTTTTAAAAATCCCTTGAGCTGCCACCAATGTTATACGACGTCCCGGATTTAGAGTTTTAAAAAAAGAATTTATTTCACACAAAGGATTTATTTAGAAATATAGATTTTGAAAGGCAACTGCTCGGTTTGAATCGTAAAATGGGACTGACTTTAAGCTGAAAGATAATGCTCATGGCAGTTGAATAGGAGAATGCAAGCTTGCTAAAATAGAGGCTGACATAGGGTTGTCTCTAAGGTTTTAAATATATAACAGTACGCTTTCCTTGGACTCTAAGTCGTATTGTCAAGTATGTTTAAATGATTTATTAAATCGCTTATTTCGTAAGAGCAAATTTGAAATTATGATAATTTAAAGAAAAAAACTGTTTAACCGGATTGAAGTGTATTATTAAAAATTTACAATTATTTTGCATAATTTTAAATTTTTCCGACGTTGTAAAGGTTGAATGTGTAAAGGTTATGTAAATCAAAGACAATACTATTATGATAATTGTTTTCAACGCCATCTATTGCCAAGAAGCCGCTGGATTTGTCCAAAATCCGATTCGGTAATAAAACATTAAAAAGCTCTACTTACTAAAATCTGCTGTAAGTGCAATGCCCTGCAGTGAGCACATATCGTTCGCTGATTATGACACCTCCACAAATCCATTCTAATTTATCTTTACCATATCCCAGGAGAGCCTGAAAATTAAAAAAAAGATACACCACGTTATTATTAGTCACTATGTATGTTGTCATGTCAGGGACTGACAAATCGCTCCGTCTAATTCGATAACAGGTCAAGAGGATCTTCAGTTTGACCCCAGGTCTCTTTTCATCAATAGACGCCATTTGAAACAGACGATTTTTTTAAAAGTATAAAGTTCACAAAAAAGAGTACGACTTTACATGAATTCCAATCTAGTCTATACAATAATTATGGCTAATAAGAGCTTTCGTCCTTCACGCGATTGACCAACCTCGAAACAGCCCAAGCCAAGGTCTGGGTCTTGCAGGAGATGCCCTACCGCTTGTCGCGTGAAAAGCCCTTTAAGGCCAGAAGGGGGATTCCACCCAAGGCCCCAAGGGGCCATCCATACATGTTACAGTCGATTATTATCTTCCCTTTAGGTTGAAAAGACAGTACACCTCCATTCCTCCAAAGTCCAATGATTATAGCGCCATTTTTCTACTGCTGCTTTTCTACTTTTTTGGATGCCATTTTGAGCAGTGTTGACCTGGCTTCAGCATGCAGCTCTCATCCCTGAGTTCGTAGTTTCGAACCCAGGCTTTGTGCCTGGATGGATTTTCTATGTACGCATTTAACAGGCGCCCATGCGCTGAAGAAAAACATCGAGAATACCAAAAAATCTATGTATCAGGTACGGGCCAACCGTTCAAGTATTACGTAAGCACAATTGGGGGGGGGGGGGTGCTTACATCACCAGTCAAGACCAAGGGTTTCAACTCCTCTGATTTCTGTTACTTCTGATATCGCAGACTTTGATTGGTAACTCACCATATGCGGAAACTCCCCCTCATAAGCGTCTTCACCTCCTATGACCAGCTGTTCTGGTTTCCGAGTGCACTCGTCAACTCTAATGTTACCAGTGGTAGGTCCAGGGCGGCACGGGTACACATATTTCTCTTGGTATTCAAGGCATTCTGAAATGTTAAAGTTAAATTTAACTACTTGACACTTAACTGATTTAGTTAATAACAGCAAAACAATAACTTTTTTTTTAACATGTGTCTTCACTAAGACATCATGGAATATTACGATCTAGCCTAACTTAACCAATTATAACTTAAACTTAACTAATTTATTTATTTAAGGTATTGAATTTTTTTTTTAAATTTGAAAAAAAAATTAATGTTAATAATTGAAATTTCTTAAATATTAATAGTTTGATGGCAGCGTTCCCCCTTTGAATAGCTAGACTAATTCTTTGTCCGAGGTAGCTGCCAGATCTTCGGTCTCCTGTGTCGACAAATTTTTGCTATTTCCTTAAAAAGCCTTTTAGCGCTAAGACCCCACGGAAGGGTCTTGAACTGATTATATCATATAATATTAATGTGGGTTAGTGGTATGGCGAAATCAGCAGCCTCAATCATAGAGTCCATTGGTGCACAGCCGGGATTCAACGAACTCAGGGATGAGATCACGCTGAAGCCACTAGGCCAACAGCTCTCTAAATTATATGTAACAACTAGCACACCGGCCAAGCGTTGCTGTGGCTAAAGCTGCGTATACATTACGCGCGGCAAACCATCGAACGTTGGCGCGCGCGGCGGCCGCGCTCTATGTAGACGGGATCGCCGCGCGCGGCGACTCGAACATTGCCGCGCTCGAACGTGCCGCGGGTCGATCCGCTCGATGTCGGTTTTTGAGACCGCATCAAAGGAGCTTCAGTCGTTGGCGCGCGCGCAGTTGGGACGGTTATAGTTTTGGTGATTTGGCTCGCGCGGCGAATACGTAATAATGGACAACGAAAAGTGCCGTTTACTAATTCAATTGTATAGCGCTAAAGAATTTTTGCGGCTTCATATCTTATGTCTTCCAGAAGTTTCACGCTATATAGCGATCTATTAACATATAATTTTTTCATCCACCAACGCCTTTTTCTTTTATTTTTTTACAAATAAGATGGTGAATCACAATGAAAGCGGCAGCCGCCCGACCACGCGCGTCCATACTCGCAGGTTTACAAGAGTGAACTGGTCTGACTATCTGCCGCGGTCTGTTTGTGATCGATCGCCTGCCGCGCGAGGCAGTCACGTCCAACTAAATTTATATCTTCATATTGGCTCGCGCGGCTGCCGCGCTTAATTTACACGCAGCTTAAGGTTTTTGTTATATTACATAGTAGCAAACTATTCAAGGGAAACGGTAGGAGAACACCAGTCATGGAGACCACCAAGCTTTTTTGGTGGTAATGCCATTAAATTGTAGCTTATGTAAAACTTTGGTACTTTCAACACAGCGCTATCTGTTAGAATTGTATCAAATAAAAAACAAATATTTTGCAATAAAATAATATTGCGGGTATAAATTGAGATGTAAGCTATCCTATCTTTTAAGTTGGATCAAACTACACACGGTGTGCAAATTTGATTGATATCGGTTCGGTAGTTTAGGAGTCCATAGTAGACAAACAACGTGACACGGAATTTATATATATTAAGATAAATAATAAAAATAAAGCCAAAGATGGAATACATAAAAGGTTTAAAGATTTATGTAAGAATATATAAAAATTATTCAATTTAACTAAGTAATACCTAATTCGGCCTGTGTGTATGGTGTGCTCATGATGCAGGTGATTCAGCGCTATGGATGTTCTACTGACTTAGGGTCCTTCAAGAAAAGAGCGTACCAATTCTTAAAAGACCGGCAACGCACTCGCGAGCCCTCTGGCATTGAGAGTGTCCATGGGCGGCGGTATCACTTAATATCAGGTGAGCCTCCTGCCCGTTTGCCCCCCGTTTTATAAAAATAATAATAATAATCCTTTTAAGCTTCTTCGATACCTTAACTAGTCCAACCGCTAGAAACTTACTATCATACGCTTTCTTTCCTCTTCTCTCTGCTTTGTCACATTCCAACGAAAACTCTATCTCTTTCGGTTGCTCCGTTGTGGTTGTTTTTCTGTATTAAAAAACACGAGGTATCAATTTCCCCGGTTACATAAAAGGAAACTGAAAGTTGTTGGAGTTGGTACAAGTGAACAAACAACTTAACAATTAAATGCCATCAAAAACAAATCTTGTAAAAAAACAAGTTTAGCAACGCAGTTCTTCTATCGTAAATAAATAATAGTTTAAAAAAACTAGAACACACGCTTTATATAGAAAACTAAACTAAAAAACAGAAAATAAATTTTAATAAATATTAATTAAGAATAATGTAAATAATTCCTAATTTAGGCTGAAAATGGTAATGAACAAAAAATACTGGTATTATTTTGAAAAAGCGTGGGTTGCTCGATAGACGAAAAATATGGCACAGAGCGCCATTACCATTTTCAGCCTAAATTAGGAATTATTTATATTATTCTTAATAAATATTTATTAAAATTTATTTTCTGTTTTTTAGTTTAGTTTTCTATATAAAGCGTTTGTTCTAGTTTTTTTTTATTAATTAGTTAATTTTTTTTTATTTTTTTCATTTTTTTCGGATTATTGCATTGTCATCGATCTTTGACAGGTGCGCAAAGTTTTAATTAAATCTGTCCGTTAAAAGTGGGTCAAAATCGAGTCCGAAGGAGTCGGTTACATCCATACATACAGGTGAAGCTAATATAAAGCGTATAAAAAGTGAGATCCATGTTACATAATTAGGTAACCTAACAACTTATAGCGACCATACCAATATTACAAATATGATGTAATTCATGCTTCTTAGACCAGTGCCGATAATTTTTGAAACCAAAAAAAATTACAGTAGGATGAAACCCATTAGAAAAGCAGGGGAATATGATCAAAATGAAATGAAAAATAAATTACGGTCGATCTGAGGTCGGGAAGGGGAAGGGGGGGGGGGGGAGTTTTAAGGGTAAAAAACGGTTTATCTCGATTTCCGGCAAAACTAAAAGTCCTATCGAAGAAAGTTAAATGGCAAAGTTGTAGGTAATAAAAAGATCTAAAACTTTTGTATTTACACATTTTTCACATAACCTCAAAATTGGTGTGAAAAATTAAAAAAACCAAGTTTTTGGTTTTTTATTTTTATCTTTTACAAAAATTTATTTTTTTAAACGAAATTTGGTGAAAACTTACCTTATTATGTCCCAAATATACTGTAATTTATTTGATTAAAAATATTTATTTTTTCACCTTATTTTGAATTAATATCGAAAAAACACCCTAATTTTCAATCGAAAATTCTGACGTCAAAATTTCAGCTTTTTTCAAAAAGTTGGTGTGCTTTCAGTTCGTTGAAATCTCTACTTTCCTATGGTAAAAAAATATATATATTACCATAGAAAATCTTCTCAGAAAATGCAAAACATCGTATGCAGTAACGCCCAGACCCGTCATACCCTTCCCTACTTCTCTAAATAAATAAATACCCGATAATTTTGAAGCTCTTGTGGTATTACATATGAAAAAACTGTGCTCATCGACCTTCCTAAGTGCTTCAATACAATTGAGGTTAACTATCCGTATGTATTATTAATAATGCCAAAGAAGTATAACTTCTTACGCGCGTACATAAGTACGTGCCTTTTTTATAAGTGTCTATACAGTAGTTTAAGCAAGATCTCACAAATCTTTGACCGAAGTTAAATATAGCTTTGACTCACCTTCCCCTAACTCTCGCCCTAATTTTAGGTGTGGTAACCTTAAGTGATTCCCCGCAGCATATGACTGGATCAAATTGAGTGTATCCGCATGTCTGAAAAATTCAAAATTATTAGATTCTCAACTCTTTGAACAGGCCTAGGAACTGTGTCGCTCTCCATCGGCCAAAAACATGGTGTCCCAAATCAATGAACTGGAATTCTCAGACCTCGAGAGAATGCTGGCTGCGAAATTTTGCGCTGATGAAGAGGTTTTCGAAGGCTTTTTGAATTTTTTTTTAAATCCTTCTGCAATCAGCCTCTTGGCTTTTATCAGATTTTATGGGTAATGATGGCAATTAGGGAACGCAAATCCAACAATTTTTATTCCCTTCGTAATTTGTAAACTGTCAGACTGCGGCAAGTTTCGCCCTTTTTAGCCGATACACACTGTCCGTCGTTTCCAAGAGGCCCGAAGCTAGGGGGTTGACGTGTTGCTGAAGTCTCATTAGGTATCGCACGGTTGATCTTGTAATGTCTTCCTCGACAGTGGCAATTCCCAAATATTTATGGACTTCAGTATTTCGTGTTAACCACAGCGCACCGCTCATATTTCGCAGTGTTTTGTTTTGTAGCCGCTGCAGGATTTCGATATTGGAGCGGCTTGCTGACCCCCTGAAGGCTTTTTGAATAATGAAGTCAAATTCTATAAAAAATAGATTTTTCCTTTTACCCTACGAACTAATCAGCCCACCTAATATGCACCAGGCTTGCGATTGATTGACGTGTGCAGCACTGAAATCTTCATTCTTTGTGCGCAATGGCATGTGTCAGACAAATGGCAGATCACCTACTTGTGTATAAAATAGAAATTGAAGAATCAGATGCAGTTTGGGGCCCGGATCATGGTTGTAGCACCACCGGATGGGATGTCGTTGATCCCTTGGAGGACGGGCTATAGCATGGGATGCTACCACGTACCACGATGCATCCACGTTAGCCCCGTCTCACTTCCCTCGGACCAGCAAAAAAGCTGGGGCGACCGTAGAGCAAGCGAAAAATATAACAGCCTTTCCTCCAACTTCGATTTTTTTCCCTTTGGAGTAGAGACTCTTGGGCCGTGGTTCAAGTGCACAGCTAATTAAAGATTTAAGCTGGCGCCTGGATAGTACCGGTGACCTGGTGCTTTCTTCAACGAATAAGTATCGCAATACAGCGAGGAAATACACACAGGGACCAAACTTTTTTTAATTATTTATATTATAACTATGTTAAGAAAATTTTAAATACTGTATATTTGATTGTTATGTTAAGGATTTTCTTCCTAAAAATCATATTTCAAGAATTCTTTAATCATGAAAACTAGCTTTAACTTCCATACCATTGGTTTAAGATGCCTTCTGAAGTCATCTTCTGCGTATGGGCAGTCGTTAATCGCCTTGCAAACTCCAGGAGATCCATCCATTTTGGTGCAGCTATCTCCTGTAAACAGTTAATAAAACAAATGAAGGTATGCAAGGAAGAAAAACCAAGTCTCAAAACGCAGTTCTTCTACCGCAAAAAGAGAGAGAGTAATACCAAGTCGGTTAATTAATTCAAGAGTAATAGCTCATGCTGTCTTCTGAAGGTCACCCTAAAAATGGAGCTTTGAGTGTGGACCAATGCTGGAGTAAAAATAAAATACATTACCTTCACTTAGAGATTTGGTACACGCCAAAAGTGAGAACACTATTGCCAGGTGGATCAACATTTTGTTGGATCTGAAAATAATTTCTGTGTCTATTTAGGAAGCCTTTTCTTACAATAGATATTTATTTCCAACACACAAATATACAGTAATTACAATATTCTAAACCTACATAGCGATAATAAAGGATAAAAAGAAATAAAATAGATTTAAAAAGTTTAAAAATCAACCCTTATTTTTTATCTATGATATAAAAATGAATCGCAAAATGTGTTGGTAAGCGCATAACTCAATAACGCCTGGACCAATTTGGCCAATTCTTTTTTTATAATATTCCTTAAAGTACGAGGGTGGTTCTTACGGAGAGAACAATTAAAAAATTGAGTGAAAAAGTCTAAAAACAACACTTTTCTATATTCCAGTACAAAATATTCGTAATAATACTTAAAAGTCAATTTGAACTTTAATACCATACCATAAAGTTCAAGTGTTAGTGGAACTTGTAAATTTTTATTTTTTGACATAATGTATTTGTTGCCTTATCAACTTTCTTTTTTTTATCTTACTAGCTAGAATTGCAGAATAAGTATTTAAAAAAAATAAAGAATCGACTGTTAGGCGGTACGATGTTAGCCAGGCCAGCTAGTTTGTAAATAAATATGGTACTAAGTACAAACCTCGAATAGACCGCGAGTATTTATTATTATTCATTCTTTGAACTTTGAGGATATAAATAGAAAAAGAAATGAAAAATTTAGTTTTATTTTGTACTTAGGTTTTTTATTTCGGAAAAGTGAACAGTATATGGGGCATAAAAAAAAGGGTGCGTGTACTTATGTACGCGCTTAAGAAGTTATGCTTCTTTGGCATTATTAAAAATAGTTTTTGATTGCATGCAAATAATTAACTGAAAACATTTATTATTAGTTTACATTTAAAAAATTAAATAAATAATTATTTATTATTATTCTCTTACATTAAGTGTAACATAAATTCTATTTAGTTAAAAGTATATTTATATTATATTTAGAACATCTCTACCAAACACTAAGATGTATGTTGTAGCTTTGGCAGTATTGCACAATATAAAATTAATAAATTTCTTTGAAAAAATAATTAAAACTCCTTTATTTGTTTAAAAGGTAAATGACAAATGTCATTATGGTCATTCAAAATTCTTGGCATACGAACTTCACGCATATTCTATTTCTTTTTACTTGTAGATTGTCTTATTCCTATCTCGCTCGCGCACGCTATAATCACACTCCCAATTTTGTGTCACAGGTGCGCGCGCATCGTAAAATTTCACTCTCATAAATTTTTCATAACGCGCCTAAAGAAGTATAACTTCAAAAATGTTCCATATATTGGTATGGAATACGGATAGTTAACCTCAATTGTATTGAAGCACTTAGAAAGGTTGCTGAGCACAGATTTTTCACAAATATTTTCTAATATTAATTAGTATTGATTTAAATATTCAATTTAATTCACTTCTGATTATAATTCAGACGCACATATAAAATTCGCACTTTTATAATGAAAACAAAATGAAAACACGTGTTTTAAATGTAGAAACTCAAAGCATGTGGATAAATATTATAAATATAAATACACAGTGAACAGAGGCGGCGTGCGTGCCAACATGCGCCACTAACTTCATTCTGTTAATTTTGTGTAACGGTGCGCGCGCATCGTAAAATTTCACTCTCATCAATTTTTCATAATGCGCCTAAAGAAGTATAACTTCAAAAACATTAAAAACCTTCAGGCATTGAGAGTGTCTACTTATCTTAAATACCATTTATCTAGCTAGTTATTAAGATTAAAGTTAGATAATTTAATAACACCACATGACCTTAAGATAATACCGGTTCTGAATTGTATTACAAACGTGAACCATAAGAAATTGCTAAACGATAAACTTGCTAAATTGAATTTATGTAAATCTAAAAATTTAATCCACGAAAACTACAATTTTATGGTTTAATTGATCACTTATAAAGTTTTTTTGCATCTTCACTATATTGCATTGTACGAGTTTTTGCTACAGGTTCCAGAAGATAAACCACTCCTTATATGGAAATTGTATTCGTTTTTACAACAAACTTCCAAGCGAAATTAGAGAGTTATCACTGAATAAATTCAAAGGTCTTGTTTAACGTAGATTAATCAATGAAGCTTTTTATAAATTTGACAAATATTTAGATGATCCTAGTCCTTGGGATTGATTTGCTCCAGTTCAAACAACATCCACGACTGTTAATGTAAAGTGGGAAGAAACCGTGATATAAGTGGTATCAAATTATTTTAGTGTAATTAGTATTATTTTTATTTTCTTATGTAGCCAAGTTCACAATTCAACGGGATCGTCATGCTCGCTTAAATGTCATTGCTTGTGGCGGCGTCCATGCGTCGAGTCTCTCTCCCTAAAATAGGGCGAGGGGGCTGATGGCTGGCCATGCATCATACTCGTGAACGGGTGCTACTTGTGGTGACTTGGTACTCTTCCGTTCTACGCCCTTGATGAGAACTGGCACTAAATGTAAAGTTAGAAGTATATACATTTCTTTGTTTTTTATCAGAATGCCAAATCATAAAATGACTGCTTCACGACTGATTTGAGAGCGACCGCAGATGCGAAAACCGCTGTGTGAGTTCGAAAAGTGAGTTACAGAATCGCAAGGCAGACCTTTAGTTTTTTGTTAAAAATCCATGATTTTGTTTACTCTGTTTTTTTCTCACTTATGTAAATTTACAAAATTTTTAAAATGTGCGGTGGGGAGTTTATTGACAGCGTTCTACGCGGTGATAGTAAATTTAATGACGTTCATGAAATTGTGTAGTACTTGTATAAATAGTTATTTTGTTTGATCTTTTTACTGTATGACTACTATATGACTCAAAAATATACAGTGTTCCTTTACCTAGTAAAAATATGTAATAATGAAAAATGTATTAATAGAATAAAACAAATTTAGAAAGTTTGGTCCCTATTTATACTTTATATATAGATAAAGCTAGATAGATAGAGCTGGTGTTTTCGTTAAACGAATAAGTATCGCAATACAGCGAGCTGCAAGCATTAAAAGAACACAGTTAAAATTTGTTTTAATTTTATATTTATTAACTTTTAATTATTATTATTACTATGTAGGTTAAGAATATTGTAAATACTGTGTATTTGTGTGTTGTAAATAAATATTTATTCATAATTATATAGATTCTTACACATACAAACAAAAATCGTTTGAAATTTGTTTTAATTTTCAATTTATCAACTTTTAATTATTATTAATTTGTATTATTCTTAAGTTAGGCTAGATCGTAATGTTAAATTTTGTTAACATTCCTCAGGAATCACGCTATCTATTAGTGAAAACTATACAAAAATCCGTGCAGTAGTATTTGAGTTTATAGCATTTATACATACAAACGTTTTATCTGGATATGAAAACTTTGCCAATACAATATCACCGCCACGGTGACCTTGCAACTTACGACCTCCTTGGCTTTAGATGAACCTGTGTTTCCGGAATTGGACTCAAATATATATAAATATACGTCGCAGCCAACTAGAATAATTAGCCGTTCAATTAACAGCCTAGCCTCATATCACCCTAGGTTGAACGCGTTATTATATTAAGGATCTACGGGTTTGGGGTGAACAATTATGTATTTTATTTACACCCTTGTTGTACGACACAACTAAAATGTGTTGTGATTTATATGTCACAGCCAACTAGATAAATTAGCCGTTCAATCAATTAACTAAACGGCGCCGTTTAACTAGCGGCCTGAAAGATGTTCAGCCGTAGCGTTAGTGACAACATTTAATAAACTGGCTAATGCTTAGACCATTCGTACGATAGTGAGACCATGTGGCAGAAATTAAAGAGAAGAAACATTTCACATAAAAAATATTTCTTTAAAAATGAAATTGCTTGAGTCACAACTAACTTCACATTAATATTATCACTACGCTCTTCTATTGTACTTGTTTTTACGTGACAACGTCTTATAAATCGATGGAGCCGGCTGCACGCACGAAAAAACATGACTTATGCGGCGTTACCTCGCTCTAAGGCGTTACCTCGCTCTGAGGCGTTCCATTTAAGGCTTGAAGTGCAAGCGAGAGCGCGAAGTGACAGAGAGGCACAATCGGACTCCGCGCTCTTCAGCGTTCGACATCTGTCTCTCTCCTACTTGAGTGAGCGATTCGTGACGTTGTCACGTTCAACTATCGTCAGTAAACCGACTTTACAGACAACCGATTTTTTTTTATTAAACTTTGGAAAACACCATCAAAGTTGTGGTTTGCCGACATGGCGTCTACAAAGTAATTATAATAATTAAAAATTGAGAAATAGAAATAAATTTTAACTGTGTAATTTTAATTCTTGCAGCTCGCTGTATTGCGATACTTATTCGTTAACGAAAGCACCAGCTGTATCTATCTTTCAATTTACATTCATCAAAACAATCAAGTTACATTCGACAACAAACGAATTAACAAACAAATATGGTGGCGCGGGGCATATTCCGTTCAACCAATCAGCGCGCGAGGTGCGATCCGGCTCACAATTTGACGGTTTCACTTCGATCGATTACAATCTACCGAATAATAATGCGTTAAATTGTAAGCAGTACGCTGAGGTTCACAATCTTTCGACAGTTTATAATCTCGCGAGATAGATTACAATCTAACGGTTTTTACAATTTTACGTTAACATATATATGTAAAGTATACATAGGGACCTAACTTTTTAAATTTGTTTGAATGACAATGAATTGACAGTTTGAAGTTTCGTTTTGAGTTTGAGATTGGCAGAAAGTGGAACTTAAATTAAATTAACAGTCAACAGGCTAGGCAAGTAATGAAACGTCATCGATCCAAGTCATTTGCCTTGCTGTTTGATCAACTGAACCTCTTTCAGGCCGCTAGTTAAACGACGCTGTTCAGTTAAGAGTGTATAACAAAAAACTTGGCGATTAAAAATAGTGGCGGAGAGTTTATTGCCAGTTCTTCTCTTTCGTTCTACGCCCTTGATTTAAACTGGCAGTAAATATAAAATTAGAAGCATTTAATGTGTATTTCTTTTTTGACGTTCATATATGAATAAATGATTTTTGATTTGAATTGAATTGCGGCTAGACTGTTGAGTGAACGGCTAAGTAAGCAAGTTGGCTGCGACATATCAATCACAATACTTTTTAGCTATGTCCTACACCAAGGATGAAACCTTAGTCCTCAATAAATGTAAAACAAAAATATTTTTTTCCAATTTTTTCTAAATTTCAATCCCGTCCTAAGATTCAGATAACGCGTCCAACCTAAGATGATCTTATGTATCTTATCTCACTCGCTAATTTAATAAAGCATTATTAAAAACTTCAGTAATTTTAAAGTGTTAGATCAAATCAAATTATTATTAGTATTAAATATTTATATGAATAAACTTACCGAAAAAAATAATTTAAATATATTTAATACCTGGACATGTCCTGCACATGCGCGCGATACGAAAACACTAACCAATGTAAAACAGAGACGCTTATTTAAAAATAAGGCGAGTGACTTAGCAAATAAATTTTGTCAGGCGCTTTTTATTTGAACAATTTAAGTGAGTGATATTTTATTCATTTACATCCCTTGTGAACGTTATTTATATATTTATTATCTGGAAATGGCTTATACATGCGTGCGATAAGAAAACACTAATCATTGCAAAACAGAGACGCTTATTTAAAAATAAGGCGAGTGACTTTGCTAATAAATTTTGTCAGGCGCTTTTTATTTGAACAATTTAACTGAGTGATATATTATTCATTTACATAGCTTGTGAACGTTATTTATTATCTGGACATGTTTTACACATGCGCGCGATAAGAAAACACTAATCAATGCAAAACAGAGACACTTATTTAAAAATAAGGCGAGTGACTTAGCAAATAAATTTTGTCAGGCGCTTTTTATTTGAACAATTTAAGTGAGTGATATTTTATTCATTTACATCCCTTGTGAACGTTATTTATATATTTATTATCTGGAAATGGCTTATACATGCGTGCGATAAGAAAACACTAATCATTGCAAAACAGAGACGCTTATTTAAAAATAAGGCGAGTGACTTTGCTAATAAATTTTGTCAGGCGCTTTTTATTTGAACAATTTAACTGAGTTATATATATTATAGATATTATATGCATTTACATAGCTTGTAAACGTTAATTATAAGTAGAAGATGCAGATAGATCCCTCTCTACGCAACACCAAAGGATCAAACCGCTCGGAAAATTACTGGTCGTCGACGATACGAGCCGCTCTTCGTTGAATACGGTCAAGGAGCTGGTACTGGGGAGTTCCCTTCCAGAAGTGAGATCAATACTCCATGTGGGGCCGAATTTGCGCTTATAGCAACCCTGGATGTAGTACCGTCTCGCCTTGAGCACACCACAGAGAGCCCTATCTATAGAAAATTGGAAATCAAGACAAACGATTGTGGTGTCGTTAAATCGTTATCAGATATTAATCACATTCTCCAATTACAAATGGCAAATGAGCGAGCAGCGTCAGAGATTTGTACGCATTGGCAGAGTGTGCCCATTTGGGTCATAGGAAATTCAACCAAACACTTATGTACTCCCCATAAGTGTCCCTGTGGGTTTGAAGTAAGTAGCCGTAGACCCCATGGCCTCAAACAAAAGAGTGAAGGTTGTCCTTCTCGCCACGCCGCTCTCTTGCCTTCGTCAATGCTCCAGCTTGGAGCCAACGGGCATTGCTAGACGATGGCTAGCGGATGGGATGTCGTTGATCTCATGGAAGATGGGACTGGCTTTGGTATGGTATGCTACCTGTGTGGACATATTAGCCCCGTGTCACCTCCGTCGGAGATGTAACGCAATTTTTGGAGATTATTGTCCCGCCCCCCCCCCCCCCCCCATGTAACTAGCCGTAACGTTTTTCAGTACCCAAGTATAGTAAAACGTTTCGCGACCACCTAGTGACTCTTTAGTTACTATTGTGTGGTGTAAGTCGAAAAAAATATTAAAAATAACGCGTAATTTAATCCCCGCCCCGCATCGTAAAACGTAAAAAAGGAACCCCCCCCCCCCCCCCCCCCCCTCCAAAATACCTTACGTAATACGTGAACGCTCCCGAAGCACAAAAGCGGACGCGTTTCGCAGGTGGAAAATAAACGGCTCAAATATAAGACTTTGATTTTGTTCTCTTTGGAGTATTCTTGGGCTGTATGGTTGTGCAGGCTAGTTAATTGAAGGTGCCTGGTACTGGTGACCCCAGAGCTGGTGCTTTCCTTAACGAATAAGTATCGCAATAAAGCCAAATTCCATCCGTATCACCTCGAAGTCCAACTTTCCACAACTTAGCGATTTTAAAGGCTTTGCCTACTGAAGTATTTCCGAACCAATTCGACTTAAGGTTCTCCAAGAAAAGAGCGTACCAATTCGATACAGAAATCTGAGGCCCAGACCTAAAAAGGTTGTAAAAAAATGAATTATATTAAATAAAAAACAATATTTATTCATACAGTCATCAAATACAATAAATTATATTCACAATTAAAATAACTTATAAAAATATATTCATTTGACAATTAATAACCTCTATTACATATACAACATATAAACTCTTTGATCTAGTTCAGCACATGACCAGGAGAAATAACATTACGAGAGGAAATTAATTTTATATTAATATTAACAAAATCATCTTTTGACACAAAATGTTGATTGGCAAGTATGTACTAAGTTTTGTAGGTGATTAATTAACGTGTCATAATGATAACAGTGATGTGTTCTGACAACAACAGATCAGAATAGATACGGTCGTGTCCTGAAAAGGACAGTTGTTAAACGTTTTCGTCGAGAAACAATAGTTTGTTCTGAAAAGAACAGTTTATTAGCAGCAGAAATCGTTTAACAACTGTCCTTTTCAGGACATATTACCGCGTCTTACGACAACGATGAAACTGTTCTTTTCAGAACACACGACCGTATTTATTTTGATCTGTTCTTGTCAGAACACATCACTGTTATCATTACAACACGTTAACTAATCACCTACAGTTTCAATCATAATCATACAAAACACTTCATTAATTAATCACTCATACATAAGTAACAATAATCACTAGATTTATGGCTATTACTCAATATTATCCTGTATATATTAAATTGGTAATGTTCATTAAATAACTACATAAATGGCTACGCTTAACCATAACTGGTAAAACATGGCTAAACGTAGCCAAAACTATTTAAAAGTTTAGCTGTGACTGGTTAGACTTGGCTAAGTTGAGCAAAACCATTCACAAGTATAGCTATAACTGGATAGACTTGGCTAAGCATAGCCAAAGCCATTTACAAGTATAGCTATGACTGGTTAGACTTGGCTAAGTTGAGCCATAACAGTTTATACATTAGATATAAATATAATATATTAATTACAAAAATATTTTCATTTAAATAAAGTTGCTGAACTTAGAGTCGTTCATTAAGCTACAATAAAAGCACTAATGCTTCCTATAATCAGTCGTTAAGTGTAAAAATAACTCTCATTAGTATAATGTACGACTCTTGAGTTCAGGTATATCACTGAAATGTCATTTAATTTGGTTGGCAACATATAACCGCATTCGACAACGAAAACGTATTTATTAATATATTATCATTTCCGTATAAAAATAACTATCTTTCACTACAACTAATAGCTAAAGCGATATTAACATAAATCTTGCTATCGCTACCGAAAGATATATATAACCTACATTAAGATATAATAAACACGTTTTCGTTTTTGGAAACGGTTCAGTGTGTGAAAAATATCTAGACATCTAATCAGTCTTTAATTTCACTTATAATAATCAGATTAATATTAACTATATGATAAATAGATTTTCTAAACAACAAAATGCTTTCACACGCTAAATTCGTAATAATCACCATTTAAATCATTAGTAGAAATGGCGGGCTATCAAACTTACGGTAATAATTGGTATTTGGTAATAAATCATAAAATATGTGTCGCAAATAATATATAAGCCACAGATTATGCGTGCTATGTTTGGACAGATGTCATGTCAAGTGTCAAGTTTTGATTGAACTAAAAAGAAAACCCGGCAGAAAATGACAAGTAACATAATTAATTCCAAATTAGATTTGACAGATTTATATTTCTGACATATTTATTTTTAGAGTTGTATTTATTATTATTATATATTTTCATTGAGAGAGAGCTATATGTTTTACCTACCTTTAAGTACAATTAATATTATTCAAGTTAAACTTATACTGCTATTAGTTAATTGTGTATTTAGTTGACGTATTAATAAATGCATTAAATTTTTCTGTCCATAATCCAAGTTTGACACAAATGCCAAAAATCATGATTTGACAGTTGACAGTTCAGTTTATATGTAGGACAGTCGCGTGAATTCGCGACGTGCTCACCAAATCGACACATAAAAAGTGCCCAAGCGGTAAAGCAGCGGGCAAGCGAAGCGTGTTCAAAAGAAGAGATATTGTATCTATCCTTGCAAGTAGTGGACTCGATCTCCCCTAGCTATTACTAAAAGCAAACGGCCCTGTCTGTGGAAGAAACTTGCTGTGTGAAGTATCATCACAAACTACCAACCGATAAGTCTCTACTATTACCGCATCCCGCCTGGGGCGATTGTTGGTGAGGCCTTGGGGTTTTAGTGGGTTACAACCCTCCCGCAGTCGCGCCACGGAAGGGTAAGCGTAATGCATTTCCCCAAGTAAAAAAAATACCGGACCATATTTGAGTCGATATGACACGTACTATGAACATAATATAGAAATCATGCAAATCAATTGACAATTCAATACATTTTTGACACACGGAAGACACATTCTGTCGGCGCCAAAATATCAAGTCGGACTACTGTCTATGGTACATCTACTGTTTATCGTAAAATCAATATAGATTGATAATCTGTGGAGTAGGGGCTCTGGAACTAAAAGAAACGTGAATCGTTCTGATTGAAATTATTGACGTATACGAATTCTTAAGGATTGTTATAAAGATTGCTGAGGCTGCGGTTGCCAACTGAGATCGGAATATGCATTGCCAAACTTCGATATTAAATCTAAAATTGTCTGTAATCAACGCTGAATTATTAGGAATTTTTAGCACAAAAACAATAGACAAGAGACTCGGCCCGACATTATTTTTATTTTTATTCGACCCTCAAATTAAAGTTATCTAATGAAGAAATTATCTTAAAATAGTCTACCTTGGGAATATTTTGATAAGGCTCAACACAGACGATCCGTTTGCTCAGTCGTTTTTATATATTATTTTGCTAATATAAATACTAATATCATAAAGATAAGATTACAAACTCTCTTATTGGAATGCTACATTATCTCTGACAAACATAAGCTAATAAATTAAAACATTCCATAAATAAATCTTACTCGTGCGAAACCGGGAGAGAAGACTATTTTAAAACGATGATTTGATAATCCTTTTAGTTTGTAGGAAGTATTCATTTAATTTTGTTCCAAATCATACGATTTATCTATGATTTCACGAATTTTTAAATCTAGCAAAACCATTTATAATATTCAAAATAGCTCGCGTACATTCCATAGCAACTATCAAACATCGATGTTAGATTTTGACGTTGTTAATAATAAAATTTTGAGTCTGTGACTTTTTATTTGACATATGAGTTGTCCGTTTACGCGCGAACTTAGCATGCCAACAAGAGGAAATACAAATGACCTTTTGAAAGGTCATCGTGGCGTCGCCTTGAATTTAAATATCACTTTGATAGTGAGTGATAGGAAGGGATATAAAAATTTATCGCGAAAGTAAAACGTTACCTTTTCTCTGTTCTTATATAATATAGTGATAGTGTAGTTGTTTTTTTAGTTGTGTGTGTTAGCACTAAACATTTTAATAATGCAAGTATTGCTGTTTTAGCTAGGAGACTAAACTAAATCCCAGATTTGTCTAAAACTAAAGAGTTTATTGAAATCTAAGTATGCAAAATATTGATTTAATATAATTTTTTTGTTTATGCCAATGAAAAAAACATAGTGAAATATGTGTATAATTTTTATATGAAGCCTAAGTTTAGGAACCTTTTCATTTCTCGACATTAATGATTTTCTACACTAATATTACAAACAAGAATTGTTTGCATTAAATAGACTCCGGATCAACTGGACTGATTTGAAATATCTCTAATGAACATAAGCTATAGAATATTTTCTGAGTACTAATAAAAATCCTAAATCGCGTACGCTGCGGAAACTATTGACAATAGAGCAAAGTGATGTGCTACAGTTTTGTAAAGGACATGAATATCTACAAAAAGTCCTGGACACCATATGCCTAACAATTTTTTTTTTATATTTAAAAGTCTATTTCTAGAAAAGCTTAGTACATCGTGCGTAAAACCGCAGAGCAGTCATTCATTCATAATTTATTTGAAAACCCAACCCCAAATGACGCCACAATCAAAGTTCACGTTAACTAAATTTTCCCTAACTAATTTTCAAATCGGAATTTTGACAATTGACATTTCAATGTCATAGAGGTTAACAACCTAGAACAATTAAAATGTATATTAAAATCTCAGGGGAAAGGTTAATTAAGTTTATCACGTTCTTAAATTAGTTTTTAGGTACTATTAAAGAGAAATTCTAGAAAATTATTTTATTTTGGTTACCATGTCTAAGTGAATTAGTCGACTTTTCAAATGAAAAGGCAAAAATCAAATAGTACAACTAGTATCTTAGAAAATTTTACTCAAGAGGAATAAATTAATTAGAGGCGCTACAACCTTTTTAGGTCTGGGCCTCAGATTTCTGTATCTGTTTCATGATTTGTCTAATAGGCAAGTAAGCCTCCACACTCATAGGTGCCTGACACACGCGACTTTTTGGGTCTAATGCAAGTTTTCCTCACGATGTTTTTCTTCCTACGAGCGAATGTTCAATGCGCACATAAAAAGTCCATTGGTGGACAGAGAATCGAACCTACGACCTCAGGGATGAGAGTCGCACGCTGAAGCCACTAGGCCAACACTGCTCTTAAAAGGAAAAGCTTACCAAAATCTGTGTAATAACTTCCAAGATTGATTACTAAATAAATATTTGTACCACATACAATAATAACCCATTCCTATAACGCGGTTAGGGAAATACTGCGTTATATGGGGACGTAAATCGCGTTATACGAAAACGCGTTATTACTGTACTTCCATAATTAGGTTCCTACGTACAACAGCCGTTAAACATTATTTTTACTCATCACTCAAAGACCGGCAACGCACTCACTAAAAATGGGTGCCCATGGACTGCGAAGACTTTATGGGCGTCACGTAGCTAGGGAATGCAATCCCGATCCCGCGGGATTCTGATCTCGCGAGATCCCGTGTAATTTTTCGGGATCAATCCCGAAGCACAATATGACGAGATCCCGTTCGAGATTGGGAGATACTGATTTAGTTAGTGCAGAACATACGTTGCGTTTCATGATTCGAAAGCTAGAAGACCTAAAAACTACTCTCTCAGAAAAGTTAATCTCTTCGATGAAAAATCCGAATAATTTTCAAGATGATTTGGAGCAATCGAAAGGTAACGAGACTTTCCAATTGCCAAGCAACATAGACATATGAGAGTCAGTAATAAAAAAAGAAATGGATTTATTTGAGTGTGAGGAACAAGGGGGCGATTTTTGCAGTTTACATAATACATATAATTGCTTATTCACGATGTTGCCAACCAGTGATGGAGAGAGCATTCTCAGCAGCTGGACATCGCAACGAACATTAGATGCCGGTTATCAGCTAGCATTCTTGATACACTTTTTTTAAAGAAGTAACTTTCAAAATTAACTCCTTTTTAATCTCCTTAAACTATATCTAGTTTTGTTTTGATTATGTTTATGTTAGTAAAACTGTTAATTATTAAGTTAGCCTTAGTTTTCTTTCAAATAATTAACGTCATTATCACAAAGAAGCAGTTTTCATAGTATTCAGTTATGTGAAATTCAATTTTTTTTAAACTGGACGAGATCCCGAAAATCTCGGGATCCCGCTGGATTGATATTTCTAATCCCGCGGGATCTCGAATTTACGATCTCGAGTCGGGATTGCATTCCCTACACGTAGCCTATTTTCTTTTATGATTCCAATATTCGTTCCACGGATAAAGGCGAATTAATCATTAACAAAATCCCGAAATTTCTAGTTAATAAGTTTTATTTAAATGTATTGTAAAACCATAGACTATATTTATCTATTAATTGCTTTAAATTATTGCAATTGAATAAACATGATAAAATTCAAAACTTTATACATTCACTAACAATCTGCAAGAGTAGTTTAATTATAAACCAGTTATGTAGAAATTATTGTCAAATGGAAACGACTAGCCCACAACAGGGCACATTCTTTTTACCGAAATATTCGTTTTTATGACCTTCAGTTTCCGAGAAATGTGTGGACCTAACTTTCATTAACTCTTTTGACATGACGTGTGCAGTTTTTAATTGATAATGAACCAATAAAATCTATTTTACAAGACAAAAAAAACATACAGTTTTCCTTGTTGTGTTACCACAAACATAATTGATGCGATTTGGCGTTTAAGTTTTAATCTATCCATATCGATATTACGCAGGAAATAACGGTACAAATTGAATTGAGTAAATAGGCTTATCGCTGCGATAGATCTGCGGGACACCACCGGTACCCTACTCCTAGTTATGACAGCTACAGCAATACAAACTTCAAAGTTTAACATGGCGCCATTCAAGAATGCTCAATGCGTCATGAGCGCTATGGATTTTGAGAGAATATCGAACACAATTGCACGATGAGAGGCGGTGCTACGAGGATTATTTTTATAGAAATCTTGAGAATAATAAATGATTATGTCCCCTAGTTTTTGTGCCAATAAATAGAAATATACAGTACACATTACAATAAAATTCAATAAATTATAAAATCTCATTAAAATTGGTTTTCCAGGGATCCTTTTGTATGTATTAATTAGCATTTGGATATTATCTGTAGAAGTGAATAACCCAATATTAAATTTAATGATTTTGGATATATTTTATGATTTATACCAATTTTTTACCATTGTGAGAGCGTAAAAATTTCAATACAATTTTCAGAATACCTTAATTTCATATATTTCGTCTAAAAACGTTAATAAAATTGATTGATATTTTATTATTGATTGTATCTCATTAGCCCCAAAAATAGTAAATAGATCTACAGTTTTGTTTTTGAACTTGCTTATTATTAATCAACGAAATCTAATTACATATAAATCTCATCAAAACCAGAGATCTTTAGTCATAAAAACTACATTCCTATCATGACTGTCAGAGCAAGATTCATGCAAGGGTTACTCCTCTCCAAACCATTCAATTCACGAGTTAAAAGTAATAATCTTACCGTCTCTGAATTGGACTTACCATAGCACAATTCACAAAACTTTAACACAAAATCCACACACACAATTCACCAATACGGCGTGTGACCCACGACTGAACCACTCCACGAATTACCATAATTAATCCTAGCACACGATATCGCTGGGGTTTTTCTCACTGACGACTTTTCTATCGTGAAATTTTCGCCGTTCCTATTATCCCAATATTCCTTATCTTTGCAGCGGAAGCACACACAGAAATCTAACTTCCTCGAATGTATGGGTAGCTGCAAACGGAAACCAAAAGTGTCGTAAATTGATACACCACTCGTGTTTAAAGGCCCAGATTCAACGAACGCACAATATGTGTCCTCGTGGGTACTCCACCCGTCTGATGATGCGCGTATTAAGACTTCCTTCGCGAAATCCAAGTTCTTCACTTTGACAGTACCATCCACGGCGCCTTCGTTGTGTTTGACAATCACATTCTCCAGCGCGACATAGTTTTCCGTTATTCTCCTTCTGAATTCTAAGTAATCGGAGGCGGGTTGCGGGAACCGCACATCCCAAGTGTCAACCAGTGAAGGTTTTCTTTCCAATGGTGGACTGGCAACAATCATCAGAGCCCAGTATGGTGGTACATGGGACGGCTCCGTCATAACCTTCACATGTTCCAACGCGTAACCTCTGTCGTCCGCAAACACTACGCGTTTTTGCTTCTTCTCCGTTGATAACCGTATGCAACTTCTCGGAGCTGATGATTTTAATGACAATTGCACCGGTTTTAGCACAGAGAGAGAGGGCGCCGAGTAACCTCTAGTTGTTAGTTTTGTTGGTCTTCTAACGGGAGCTGAATAGTCTGTTAGGAAACCGGCTGGCGGGCTGCACCCGTAAAATATTTGTTCCGACGACAACATGTCGATAGCGGCCATTTTGAAATACGACGCGCGCTACGTGTGTCGCTCTATGCGACGAACTAAACGGTTTGCAATGTGTTGTGTGTTTTTATAGCTGCGCTCGCACATACCACGAGCTTGATACGGGCAAGTAGAGTGACTGTCATTTTGGAGAAGTCACGGATTATATTGTGTATCTTTAATTTGGCAATAAGGCTATTGTAGATACTTCATAAATTGTATAATTTTCTTGTTCACTCATCTTGTTGGTAAAATTTAAATTAAATTTATTTATTCTTGTATATGTTGGCTATCTGTATACACTTCGTCACATTTAGACTACAAATAAATTACTACATATAGCTTAAATGATTTAGAAGGCGATGGATGGCTAAGGCCATCTTATCACTTCTTATCACTAACCAGCGATATCGTCCTGGTAATATTTTAAAAGGGGAATGAGCGAGAAGTGCAAAATTAAGTCAACAAACATAAAATTACAAATATAGAATTTACAATTACTAAATTCAAGCAGAACGTTTAAAAAAGATTTAAAGTTTATACACTGTATAATGCTTCCTATCTCATTTTCTCCCACGTTAAATTTTATGAATTTATGTGTCTGCCTTTTTCTACTGACGCTTTTTCATTACATTGACTGTCAAACTTTAATTTAGTTTTTATCAAAATTAAAGATTCATAATAAACTTAAAAATTAAAATTGAAATAAAAAATGAATTTAAAAAAAAGTCTAATACTACATTTAGATAGTGAAAAAGCCTAATTTACATAATAAATAAAATATTTATAAAAACTTTTTTACTCAATGCAGTTTTCATCAAAATTAATCATTGATATTCAACATAGAAATTCAAATTACATTATCTTGAAAACCAAAACTTTTGAAGATTTCACTTCTACCGCGTGTGAATTGCACACATGTCTTTTTTATTTAGAGAAAATGGAGTCTTCGTGTTACAACTAATCAAACACAAATCTATTACACACAATATATGCGTGAATGCGTGTTATCATTTAACAATCATACAATTATTACGATTCTAACCATGTTTACAGAAAAAAATACTTGTAATTAGCTAATACCCTAAGATCAGGGGCAACACTAATTAGCACATTACTAGATTATTTGTTTACACTAGACGTAGAATTCAAGGGGTGCTACCTATATCGATAATGATAACCTCTCATCTATTTTAATTAGCTTTAAGATAAGGTAATATATAGCTGGGAACATGAACTGTTAAGTTTAAGTTAATGTATTTAGGGGGACCACGAAATATGAATATATGGACACATATTGAATGACACAGAAATATAGAGTATTTGCAATACTCTTAGGGTCTGTTTCACAATGTATGGATAAAGTACCAAATAGCTATGCAACACATACATTATTTGGAAGATAAATTGTGCTATTTGACACTTCATCGTACTCATGACTTATGATGGACTTTATGTGACGAGTAGCGCTATCTGACAGTAGTGAAACGCAACAATAGTGTTTATCCTACCAATAAGTAATAAATAGCTAATTTGGAACTTATGTAGAACTTATCCGTACATTGTGAAACAGACCCTTAATCTTCAATCACGTGTTTCAATACTGAAGTTGGTGTTGCATATCTTCCTACATTCCCCTGTGTTCGGCAAGCCTTAACTGGGTACAGCGAGTAGGTCGGCTTCAGGGACTCGTGCATTTCAACTTCTAGGTAGGTATTTATTCTTAACCTACAGAGTAATAATAAACAATCGATAAAAAGAAAACCAAATACTCGACTACTCCTGAATGACTACTTGATTTCTGTCAAGACTTTCCTTTAAAAAAAATAGCTCATGTATAATAATTATGACATGAAAAATCCCACTATCACCAAAATCATGGCTGCTGTCGTGTTCACGCGGCGAGCACCACGTTGCGCCTAGACGTGGCGTGATCGCTATTGGGACGCATTATTTTATTATTATAAGTTATTAATTCTATTCATAGTTTTATAATTATATACTTTCGCTCGTGTGTAAATACATAGTAATATTACTAACTAAAACACACACATACACACAAAATAACAATAATCAAATAAAAAATTAAATATAGGTATGAGATATCAAAAAAAATCCCTTTTCCTAATCGTCATACCTGAGGTCGTAGGTTCGATTCTCTGTGCACCAATGAACATTCTATGCGCAAACATTCGCTCGAACGGTGAAGGACTCAGGAGGCTGATCACCTACTTGCCTATTAGATTATCAAATCATGAAACAGATACAGAAATCTGAGGCCCAGACCTAAGAAGGTTATAGCACCACTGAACATTCGAATTCCTTTTAGTAACAGTTTGCTTACGTGATTAGACTAATAGAGTACAGAGCGGTACGAACATTTTACGAAACCATCGAGAATATTACCAAAAAAATATTGGTTGTTTGTAAAGTAGGTTTACGATCGAGATGTTTACGTGATAACGTCTTATTGGTGATATAAGTTTTTGGGAAGTAAGGTATTAATGAAGATAACAATTTTTTCAAATTTTAAATTACATCTATCGATTTATTCACACTTTTGATGATAAATTTCGGGTGTAAAATGACAAGTTTACTTATTCGACTATGATATACATTTTTCTTCATACATTCACGGAATGACTGGCAGCGCTCGAGATGAGACGGGAGATCGGTCCGTCTCTCTCTCGTTATACCTGCGATCGCGCTCGTGAGGTTTTGATGTGACACAAGTTTCTGAACATGTCACCCGACTAAAACGATTTTAAAGACGTTATCACGTCAAAAGTTTTTATTTAAAACCTAATGTATAATAAATACAAATGTACAAAATATATTAGACATAGGCATAACATTTATTACTAACAAAAACACACATAATAACAATAATCAAAGAAAAAAATAAAATGAGACAAAAAAAATATATTATTCCCATTAGGTTCATTTCAAGTGTGTAATGCGTGTGTGTGTGTGTAATTGGCCCTGGCTCAGCATCATGCTGAGGAGCAGACTGTTCCACAGCGCTGGTCATTCTGCCAGAGACCACAGCAGCTAGTTTGCGCCTCGGTCGCAAAAAAAGATTGTAATAATAATAATACTTAGTAAAAGTTTTGTGTAAAAGTAAATAAATAAAAGTTATAAATAAGAATAATTGTTAAGAAGTAGATAAATTGTTAATATTTTTGGGCGGATTAAAAACTAGATTTCGTGGGATTTTGATGTACATACATAATTATCGCTAATCTAATATATAAAATTCTCGTGTCACAGTTTTCGTTGCCATACTCCTCCGAAACGGCTTGACCGATTTTGATGAAATTTTTTGTGCTTATCCGGTATCTTTGAGAATCGGCCAACATCTATTTTTCATCCCCCTAAATGTTAGGGGTAGTCCACCCCTAAATTTTTTATTTTATTTTTTAGACAACTTTTTGTTTTTATTTTTAAATGATACAACATGCCAAAATACATACAACCCCTACTTTTTTCACCCCTCTGCGATCAACCCCTATTTTTTTTTAAAATATACATGGCAAAACGACGTTTGCCGGATCAGCTAGTTGTTAATATATATACCCTGAGATCGTGGGTTCGTTTATATATGATATTGGTAATTAACGATCGCAGAAAGGTTCAATTACGTACAAAAAAGCAGGTTTCTCAATTTGACTGTATTTTTATTTATTCGCACATAACTCCGTCATTTAAGAACCGATTTTGATGATTCTTTTTGACGTGATAACGTCTTTAAAATCGTTTTAGTCGGGTGACATGTTCAGAAACTTGTGTCACACCAAAACCTCACGAGCGCGATCGCAGGTATAACGAGAGAGAGACGGACCGATCTCCCGTCTCATCTCGAGCGCTGCCAGTCATTCCGTGAATGTATGAAGAAAAATGTATATCATAGTCGAATAAGTAAACTTGTCATTTTACACCCGAAATTTATCATCAAAAGTGTGAATAAAACGATAGATGTAATTTAAAATTTGAAAAAATTGTTATCTTCATTAATTCCTTACTTCCCAAAAACTTATATCACCAATAAGACGTTATCACGTAAACATCTCGATCGTAAACCTACTTTACAAACAACCAATATTTTTTTGTTCGATAGGAGATATCCCAAGGATGGTACCATGATGACATCGCGAAGATCGAGGTACGAAAATTTGTTCCAAATAAAAAAATATGATGATATAAAATGATTCCATACATTTTTTATTGAATAATAAAATAAAATAGTTTTGCTGGAATAAATAATAAATCCTGACTGCATTTTTACTTTAGAGGTCTATAGAACGGGGCTACTTGGTGAATTAAACAATTAATTTATCAATTTTGATTTAATTAGGGTTTTCAAATATATTTTTTTTTATAAAGACAATTCACACCAATTGACCTAGTCCCATGCTAAGCTGGTGAAGCTTGTGTTATGGGTACTAGGCAACGGATATACATACATATTATAGATAGATAGACATATAAATACATATTTAAACACCCAAGACCTAAGCACAACACCAAATGCTCATCACATCGATGTTCGTCTCAGCCGGGGATCGAACCCGGGACCCATGGATTCGCAGTCAGGGGTACTAACCACTAGACCAATGAGTCGTGAAAACGTATACGTTTATAGCTGTAAAAACGTGACTAGTTGTAAGCTTGTTACATTCCAGGAAATAATGTACACTGGATATGTAGCACTATAAATTTTGTGAAACAAAATAAAGAATTTTTGAAATTGAATTGAATGAGTCGTGAAAAATAAAATATATCTTAAGCATCCAATTAATTCCAGCCATTTTATGAAATAGACTCTGAGTATGTCAAGAGAGTTTTTTTAAAGATAAACAAACCTACAGAATAATACGAGTTGCATACCAAGAGCTAAGCTAAGTTAGTTTAGCTTAGCTCGCATAGCTGACGCAGTTTTCCATACTTGTGTGCAGACCGCAAACTGTGCGAACTAAGCTATGTGAGCTAACTAAAATATGCGAAGCTAAGTTAGTTGTGTATGCCGATGCGCAGCTACACGAGCTAAGATAAGCCCCTCCCGCTACCCCGCACTCCCTTTGCACACACTGACTGAGCCTTGGCTTAGATGTTGGTGTGCAGTGTGCACGCTATTTATTTCTAGCTTAGCTTAGCCTAGCTTGCTTGGCATAGCTTAGTTTAGCCTTGGAATAGCTTAGTTTTCGGTCTGCAACCGGCTTAACAAGCCGTACCAAATGCCATGGACACCCTTGAAAGTTGCCGGCCTTCAAGTATTTTTTTAATTGACATATAGACATAGTTATAACATTTATTACTAACGGAACACATACAGAACACACAAAATAATAATAATAATCAAAAAAGAAAATAACAAAAAAAGTGCGTGTGTACAAAGTACACATGTCAAATGTGAAACTTTGGCAAATGAATTATTAAGTCTTGTTCATATTTATACAAATCTAAAACTAGATTTCCGAGACTTAGAGGGAGGGAAAAGGAAGATATTATGTTAGGAATTTAATTGTCATCAATTGTAAAGATTTTGATGCGGTTTTTTTAATAGATAGAGTAATTAAAGAGAAAGGTTTATATGTATAAAAACATCCATTAAATATGGATGGAGATACTGTTACTTTTTAGGTTTCTAATGTGATGTCGTAAATCGTAAATAATTACATTTCTTCCGCTTACATTGCGAACCCTACAAGATTTATCAAATAAATGTACTAAGTATTGTACACATTGAAAAGGTCTACAGAAAACCCCGCGATGGTATATGTCTATCTCTTATGGATATCCCACAATAAAAATTTTTTGTCAATTACTTTTTACGACAAATAATGGCTAATTTTCGAAGCGATTTTAACCAATACAGCATTAATCCTTATCCAATTAAATACCTTAAATACATTTTTGATTTAATATAGATCTATATGGCCCTTTGCGATATGATTTCGGGGTTATTTTGTTTACTATATAAGTTTTTGTAGAAGTTAGTAGCGTGATTTATTACATCTTTTCTGGATTTTGTTTTTAGTGAGTTATTTTCAAGTTTTTGAATCCAGGACTTGTGTGTAGTTAGTTCTTTGTATGCTTTTTTGGCACTTCTAAAATGTTTAATGTTCCTTGTAATAATCTCGTATCTGTGGTTGTTGTAGTCCTTACGGATTGATCTATTAGTCTCTTTGTATATTCTGCTTAGTTCTGTTTTCATATCTTTAGTTTTGTTCTTTGTGTGTAGTAGTTCCGTGCGCCTTTTTAAAAGTTCCATTGTGTCTTTTGAGAAGATATTGTGTTGGTGGGGATACATATTGGTTTTGTATTTTAAGCTCTCTGTTATGCCTTTTTCCAGGATATTGTAGTATGTTTGGATATCAATGCTGTCTGTTTTTATATTTTCTGTATGTTTTTGTAGATTTCCGATGTAGCACTTTATTTCTGTTTCTGTCTTGGGGATATTGGCTGGTGTTGTATAGGTTTTTCTGCTCTTTACTGGACTACTCAAAAGTAATGTTGCTCTCACTAATCTATGATCGGAAGAGAATTCAACTTTGTTAAGTACCTCAATATTAGTTATAAGTTTGTTGTGGGTTATCATAATAAAATCTATTTCATTTTTAGTTTTGTGGTCGGGTGATAACCATGTCCATCTAGAGCTTGCTTTCTTTTTGAAAAATGAGTTCATTATGGATAGTTTGTATTGATGAGCATAAATTAAGAGCCGTTCCCCTCTATCATTCCGCACTCCGTAACCAAATTTACCCATTATTGGATAGTAGTTTGTTTTTGGACATCCTATTTTCGCGTTGAAATCTCCCATGACAATGACCTTCCCTTCTGTCTTTGTGTGAGCAAATTCAATGTCTTTGTAAAAATTTTCAATTTCTTCTTCTGTTGATCTCTCTGTCGGTGCATATGCTTGGATTATTGAAAAAGAGAAGCAATCAAACTTCATTTGTAGAAGTGCTACTCTTTCAGAGATTCCTATAAAGTTGATGATGTTATTTTTATACATTTTCTTGATAAGGAATCCCACTCCATATAGTCCTTTAGTTTCGCCAATATAGCAAAATATAAGGTCGCTGTGCTCTTCTATCTTACATCCCATTTTTCGGACTTCTGCAAGGCCTATAATGTCCCAGTTAATATTTTTTAGAGCATTAGTCAATTCAAGGAATCGTTTTATTGATCCTAGCGATTTTACATTATAATTGCAGATTTTGAGTGTTTGTTTCATACCATGATCTATTTCTCTATTTGGTGGAGGGTTGTAGTCTGATTCCCCACGATGACAAGTCGGATTGGGGAATGTTTTGTTTCTTTTATCTATTAGTTCTCGTCTGTTTAATGTTTTGTTCCGGTGGCTGATGGCAATCTCCTATAGATTCTGAACGGTTGGCACATTGGCAGAAGGTAAGGAATTACTTCTATTCCTCATTATGTCGAATGCATTTAACCGAGCTGTTTTTGTTGACAGTTGTTGTTTGTGAGGGTGCTCTATTGCGTTAGGCGAGGTTGATGTTTCCCTTTTGCGTTTATCGTTACCTGGTTTGCCCTGTTTAATAATTAGCTTGTCGTAGTTTATGTATGCGTAATTGCCCTTCTTCCTTTCCTCTTCCACTTTTGGTTGTAGTTTCTTTCTCATGTCCAATATTTCTTTCGGGTAGTCTTCAGATAAATACAAGTTTTTCAATTTCTTTTTATTTACCACTATCTCGTTTTTCTTCCAGGCGTTCACGAATGTTAGGAGGATAGGCCTTTCTTTTCCGTTTTTTGTGTTATTTTTGCCAATTCTATAGATCGTGTTCACATCCCTATCTTCAAAAGTAATGTTTAAATCATGTTCAAATTTCTTTTTGATTATTTCGATTAGGTCGATAGTCGATGTTTCGGTTTCTTTTACTCCATATAAAATTAGGTTGTTGTATCTTCTATATTTTTCAAGATTGTTTATTTTTTCCTTTAATTTCTCATTTTCTGATTTTAATTCCTGCATTTCAAGTCTAAAAGGAACTAGTTTTTCATCAATCCGTGCCATAATGTCATCGGTTTGTTTTGACATTTCTATTTTCATTTGTTCAAAAAAAGATTGAAGGTTATCCATTTTTGCCGCTGTCGCTTACGTGAAATGAAACGTATTATTGTGAACGCAGCTTAATAGGACTATTATGTTGGTAGTACTGACCCGCCTTAGTTTTGTTGAAATTGTGTCTATAGTCTATACTCGGTTTGTTTGGCAGGTAACCTCAAAAGTTTTTTCCACTTTTTAACCACTGAATAATTATCTTGATAACACAGTTTGCACTTGGATGTTTTAGTTGCAGTATAGTTTATCACAATATGTATGAAATTTAAATGTTTTTACACCGGAGTTCACAGTATATTCACAGTTTATTCGTAGAAATACGGAGCTTCGTTACACTATGTATTTACGTCTAGACAGCCGGACGAATTTTGTGTATAATAAAGCGCAATTAACTATGTGTTTTGCCAATTTTATTTATTTTTTTTTTTTTTTTTTTTTCCTACAGTCCTCTGTGAAAAGCCAGAGGATAACGCGATGATTAGGTTTTAGTGCCACACAGTCACACTTGTTTTTGATAAGGGTGTAATGTTAATGTGAAGATTGTCTATCAAATTTGTTTTTTACTTTTTATTTCTTTCCTTCTGTAAAAATATTTTGCGGAGCTATAGTAATTGCAATGTTGGTACCAAACAGAGAAGAAAAAGAAAAAAAATATCAAAATCATAAGAAATAATAATATGGCCGCCCTGAGATTTGATCGTACGGTAACTTGGTTTCAAACTTTTCGTGCAGCGTTCTGTTCAGTGCGCAACTGTGCACATGTCGTAACTCGCGAATACTCTGTACGTATTCTCCGTTTCGTTAGATCGATCCGGTATGAGTCATTGTCTTCTTTGTTCGAATAATGAATCACTTGTTGACGGCACTTTCACTTTAAAACGATAACGAATTTTTGTTCTTTTAGACAGTCAATTTATCACTTTATTACCGATCCGATATTTGAACTATTGAAAGTTTTCTTCAGGATTGCACTATTTAATCGTTTTAATGCTATTTACAAGTTTTAAACATTTGCTACACTTTTGAAATGTTTGTATGTTTTACTAGATTTATATCGGAAATTAGTCTAATAAATCCTTCACAATCACTTGCACTGATACTATAAGCACTACTTTATAGTTTTTTGTACTCCGAATTCGCGAATATTCGTTTGTTGTATTTTTAATGATTTATTATAGCGGAGTACGACGTGACTGTGACGCACGCGGCGGTCAGAACCCATACGAACACGACAGATCACATCAGACAAATTGAATACTCCGAAGTTTATGATCATATGAAAAAGCTGAAAGCCGAGAAGAGTCCCGGACCAGACGGAATATGCAATGAGGCACTTAAAATAGGAGCACCCATTTTAACATATCATTTTACGCGATTGTTCAATAAGATACTAGATGAAGAAAAGGTACCAAAACAGTGGTGTACATCGGATATAATCCTTCTCTTCAAGAAAGGACATCCCTTAGATATAGGGAATTACAGGCCCATAAGTCTGCTGGCAAGTATTTATAAACTATTTTCATCCATAATCTTAAAGAGAATATCTGACGATATTGATAAGCAGCAACCAAAAGAACAGGCAGGATTCAGATCAAGCTTCAGCACAATGGACCACATACAGACATTAGAACAAGTCATAGAAAAATACAGAGAATACAATAGACCTCTGTATGTGGCGTTCATTGACTATAGCAAAGCTTTTGATAGCATTAGTCACTGTGCAATCTGGAACGCTTTACAATATTCAAATATCAACCAGAAATACATCAATGTTTTGAAATATATCTATACAAAAAGCACGAGCAGAGTTAAATTAGAAACTAGAGGTGACGAAATAAACATAGAACGCGGAGTTAGACAAGGTGATCCTCTTTCCCCGAAGCTGTTTATAGCAGTCCTTGAAACTATCTTCCAAAAACTAGACTTCAAGAACAGCGGAGTGTACATAAACGGACAATACTTAAACAATCTGAGGTTCGCAGATGATATTGCTGTTATTGCTGAGACTGCAAAAGACTTAGACGAAATGATGAGATCACTGGACTGCGAAAGTTCCAAAATCGGCCTTGAAATGAATGTAAATAAAACGAAGATACTAACGAACAATCGGGAGCGCCAGATAGTGATAAAAGGTAATAATATAGAATACGTCAGGCAATACATATACTTGGGCAAACAAATTTCCTTCAAAACTTCAAATAATGAAGAAGAAGTGACAAGGAGAATCAACACAACTTGGAAGAAATTCTGGGCATTAAAAGAAATCTTAAAAGGCAATTACAGCTCACACATGAAAAGGACAATATTTGATACATGCCTGTTACCTTGCTTGCTGTATGGCTGCCAAACTTGGACCTTTACAAATAAAATAAAACAAAAAATTAAAAGTAACCAAACAGCAATGGAAAGGAGTATGCTGAAAATTAGGAGAATACACAAAATTAGGAGCGAAGAAATTCGTCAAAAAACCAAATTAACTGATGCTCTCAGGCACGCACTCTTAAGGCGGAAACATACTACTAAAACGCGACGCGACGTGTCGTGTCGACACCCGATGTCCATCGTGCACATTACCAACACGCGACACCACGACACGCTTGCAAATTCAGAAGTCATTTAGCTGACAATAGTGAAGGTCAAATTAGCTTACTGTCCTATGGATTTTATGAATAACGAGTCAGATGAATATTATGAGTATTATTAATATTAGAGTATGGTCCTTGTATTGAGGTAATCTCATGTCATATAAAACAGAATATTGTTTCACCAACTCAATTAATTGTTCGTCGTTCATTTCGCCAAATAAATCCAAAAATATCTAAGTATATAAATTGACATTCGTGTCAAAAACTCGAAAGCATTGACGCATGACGTCATCATCACAACATCCACAACACGCCGATCCAAATCGATTGGATGTTACAGCGTGTGATCACATGGCGTGTTGTCTATGTGCATCTGACCATATTAAATATATGGGATTGATAAGTACTGACATGCGTCGGATGGCGTGGTGTGGCGTCGCGTTTTGGTAGTATGTTTCCGCCTTAACTCAAATGGAGATGGGCTGGACACATCTCACGATACCGAGACAGAAGATGGACCATTGAAACCACACGATGGAAAGGACCCATGGGGAAGAGAAATGTTGGTCGACAATTAAGACGGTGGGCTGATGATATAACACACGTCGCAGGAAACGACTGGATACAAATAGGCAGAGACAGGGAGTCATGGAAAAGGATGGAGGAGGCCTTTACCCAACAGGGATCCAAACCTTGTACATAAATAATAATACTAACGGTAATTATAAGTAACCATTTTAAATTTAAGCAATTAAGTACTAACAACATTGTAAAACATAAGCAAGTTTTGGAATAAATGGCTTTATTATTATTATTATTATTATGGCCCTTTACAGCATATGATTTAAATGAATATTTTCGAAGATATTACAAATTTAAAAATTGCGGGACGCAGCGCGTTCAAAACCGCGGTTCTCCCTATACTCTATAGAACTTTGAATTTAGTATCAGCATTGCATCCGTGCGAAGCCGGGCGGGTCGCTAGTATAATTAATGAATGGACTCATTCAACAAAGACGGAGGGAAAATAATATAAATGATACAATAACCACTGTTAGATGTTATTTTTCCCCAATTATACATTTGTGCGTACGTACGTCGCCGTACGGAAATTCCAGTTTTGACCAAATTCATGTACTATATAATTAAAGAACTGGCTTCTGAACACAACTTTAGGCCTGCCCTGCGATTCTGTAACTCACTCTTCTGTAAATCAACAGAATCTGAGATTGTGGAATAATTATTGGGTTCGGGCGTAGAGTCCAAATCCAAACCACGCTACGGACGCATGATGCTACTTTTTTAACACGCGTGTTACTCACGCGCCGAATGTTTAGGTAGACACACAATTTTCGTGTAATTTGTTGCGTTATCAGGAGTTACACACACGTTACACACAGGGTTGTCAATGTCGTAATAACGAATCGCAGATTAATTTTTATTATCACAAATATACAGTATTTACAATATTCTTAAACTACATAGCAATAATAATAATTAAAAATTAATAAATAGAAAATTAAAACTAATTTAAAAAGTTTGGTCCCAGTGGCTTTGTTTTATGCTGGCATTTCCTCGCTGTATTGCGATACTTATTCGTTGAAGAAAGTACCACAGCTCTGGGGTCGCCGGTAAAAAAAAACAAAAAAAAAAATTTAATCATATAGGTAACACATTGTACGCTTATGACTTGTCAGTAAAGAAATACATATTAATGCTTCTAATTTTACATTTAGTGCCAGTTCTCAAATCAAGGGCGTAGAACGGAAAAGAACTGGCAATAAACTCTCCGCCACTCTTTTTAATCGCCATGTTTTTTTTTTACACAACGTTTGTAAGGAGCTGCAACCATTAAACCATGTTCCACATGGCATCTTAAGTAATTAATAAAATAAATTAAAAACAAAGAGTTGTCCTCTATCAGCAGGAGGCATGATGAAATAGGAAGATATGGAGATTAGGTACAATCTACCAGTCGCTAACTTAAATATTTAATTAGCACCAGCCCTGCTATTCTGTAACTCACTTCACGAACTCACACAGCGGTTTTCGCATCCGCGGTCGCTCTCAAATCAGTCGTGATGCAGTCATTTTATGATTTGGCATTCTGATAAGGGAGCTTGTAGTTTATTGTTTATCAAAATGCCAAATCATAAAATGACTGCTTCACGACTGATTTGAGAGCGACCGCCGATGCGAAAACCGCTGTGTGAGTTCGAAAAGTGAGTTACAGAATTGCAAGGCTGAGCGTTTCTTAAGGCAGTTTTTTCCGCGCACCATGTGGAGCTGCCCACTGAAGTATTTCCGAACCAATTCGACTTAGAGCCCTTCAAGAAAAGAACGTACCAATTCTTAGCTGGTGGTGGCTCCATGGGCGGCATCACTTAACATCAGATGAGCCTTCTGCCCGTTTGTCTCCACATAAAAATAATAATAATAATATCAAGTGGCCAAGGTCCGTTATTAAATTAAACTGTATTATTAATAAACTAGTGGACCCGACAGACGTTGTCCTGCATGATATTTCAAGCGATTAGTAAAGCAAAGTATGAAAGTACCGACTGCAGCGCCATCTGGCGGGCTGATTTGTGAATCTAAACCATTCCCAGATCCCTTTGAACACACACAAAACATTTTATCAAAATCGGTCCAGTCGTTTGAGAGAAGTTCAGTGACATACACACTCACAGAAGAATTATATATATAAAGATGCATCTAATCACAACGACACAACCCTATATTTCCGTCTAGACTGATGATCATGTGGGAATATCGTGGTGATACGAGGGTATCGTATCAATATTATCAAGGATTCTTTAATATTTCATCATCTACAAGTGTTTTATATGAATTTGTTTAGTTATATTATTGTTAAACTCAAAATAACTTTCGTAGGTAAACAAGTACACTTATGAACGCCAGAAAAGTTAAATTAATTGTAAATTTACATTTACTACCAGTTCAGAAGACAATTGCGTAGAGCGGACAAGAAGAACTGGCAAGAAACTCTCCGTCACTCTTTTTAATCGCCAAATATTGTCATACAAATTACACATAGAAAGTGCACAGCCGGGGCTCGAACCTACGACCTCAGGTATGAGAGTCGCACGCTGAAGCCACTAGGCCAACACTGCTCTTCGTTGAACTTCCACAAATATTTCAGGATCATAAGTAGCGAAGTCGGTCCAGCCGTTCTCGAGTTTCATTCATTTAAAGAAACGAAAGTAACTTTACACAAAAGTAGAAAAATATAACTCTTTCCTGTGATAATAGCTGATAAGTGACGCGTGCTTAGATAACATATCTAGTGTTTGTAAGATATTCATGTAAAAATATAATTTAAAACGTGTAATCTACTATATAAAAATAAGTCGGGTTTTCCTTTCTGACGCTATAACTCCAGAACGCACGAACCGATTTCCACGGTTTTGCATTCGTTGGAAAGGTCTCGGGCTCCGTGAGGTTTATAGCTAAGAAAATTCAGGAAAAATTTCAACAGAAAAGCGGGATCACCAAACGAAATGTTACATAAAACGAAGCCATCTGGTGGCGAAACGGAGTTCGCCGAGTTTGCTAGTATTAAATAAATAAATCTGTGGCGCAACCGTTTTAGGTCTGGGCCTCAGATTTCTGTATCTGTTTCATGATTCGTCAATCTAATAGGCAAGTAGGTGATCAGCCTCCTGTGCCTGACACACGCCGTCGATTTTGTGTCTACGGCAAGCCATTTTTTGAAGTTATACTTCTTTAGGCGCGTTATGAAAAATCGATGAGAGTGAAATTTTACGATGCGCGCGCACCGTGACACAAAATTAACACAATGAAGTTGCCCACGGAAGATGCTACGGCATTGGACCTAATTTAAAAACAACATTCGAATAATAATAGAATTTATGTTACACTTGATGTAAGAGAATAATGATAAATATTTATTTATTTAATTTTTCAAATGTAAACTGAACTTTATTGACTATAATGACTCCTTTTCCAGTCTTTAATTATTTAATTGTAATTAATTATTTGCATGCAATCAAAAACTATTTTTAATAATGCTAAAGAAGTATAACTTCTTACGCGCGTACATATTAAGTACACGCACCCTTTTTTTTCTTCTTACAAGCGAATGTTAGCGCATAGAAAGAACATCAGTGCACAGCCGAGATTCTACGACCTCAGGGTTGAGAGTCACACGCTCAAGCCACTAGGCCAACACTGCTCTTGTTTATTAAAACCAAACAAGAATACTTTTTGACAATCTATAATTGAAGAATTAAATTTATCAGACGTTTCGCGTGCTTTACAGCGTGCGTGGTCACGGTGACAAATTAAAATTAAAATTAAAATTATGATAAATAATTGTAAATTTATAATAATACATAACTTTAATCCGTTAAAAACAGTTTTCTCTTTAAATGTGTAAAGGTTATGTCAATCAAAGACAATATAATCTATAATTGTCACTCTCTCCACAGAGCGAAAAACAAACGTTTCAATCAAGATTATACTGCGTCCTTGACATTGCTTTAAATTTGGAATGTCATGATAACAATTTGCGGCCATTGACCGTCCTCTATCTAATCTTTGCTTTTGAATCGGCGGCTACAATAATTATTGCTATAGTGACAACAACTATTATTGTTTTATTATGATAACAATAGATACTTATTATTATTTTGTATATATAGTGATTTTGTGAAACGTTTTTTAAATATCTTGAGATTTTAGTTCTCTTTTAGACATAGACCTATCATTTATAACAAACAAAAACACACACACATAAACACACAAAATTTGTGATTGAACACACGTTTCAAGTGTGTAATGCGTGTGTGCTGTGCCTGTAATTGGCCCTGACTCAGTATTATACTGAGGAGCAGAATGTTCCAGAGCGCTGATCATTCTGCCACAGACCACAGCAGCTAGTTTGCGCCTCAGTCGCAAAAAAAAAGAAAAAAAAGAATGTAATAATACTTAGTAGAAAAAAATTATTATAATATTAGTAAATGTTAGCAGTGAAAGTAATTGTGTAATGGTGTGTAGTAAATAAAATAAAAATTTAAAAATAAGAATAATTTTGAGTTTATAAAAATTGCCATCGTCTACAACTTTAAATAAATTTAAATATTAAAAAAAAATATTTCTAACATATCTTTTGTTCACTCAACAATTAGAAACATCTGTTAATCTATTTATATTGTGTCTTATTCCATTAATTATCATTATTATTTCAGATACTTTTACACTTAAAACAAATCAGTGGCGCTACAACCTCTTTGGGTCTTCGCCTCAGATTTCTGTATCTGTTTCATGATCATTTTTAAATCTCATAGGCACGTGTAGGTGTCAGCCTCCTGCCTTGCGATTCTGTAACTCACTTTTCGAACTCCTTATGTCATCTACTGTATCTACTGTTTCCTTAATCTGGTATATCCCTCTCAATAATTGTCTTTCTTTTTCGTTATTGTACCTTGGGCACCAGTTGAATACTTGCTCCACTTTTCTGTTCTTCTTGTTATGTAACGCCCATTTTCACTTAAGTTTATTTATTTTTATTGTAATTTCTAGATTACATTAGGCTCTGGTATGGTGTAGTTCTTGCCCATGAAGCGTCAAGGAAGCTGCATGGATTACCACTTTAAAAAAAATGTATTAGGAGACAAACGGGCAGGAGGCTCAACGCTGTGATACCGCCCATGGATACTCAAATTGCCGGAAGGCTCGCAAGTGCCTTTCCGGCCTTGTAAGAATTGGTACGCTCTTTGAAGGACGCTAAGTCAAAGTGGTTTGGAAATACTTCAGTGGGCAGCTGCTTCCACATAGTGGTGGCAAAAGCTTCCTTTAAACGCTCAGTTGTGACACGACGGGAGTCGAGGTGAAACGGATGTTATTTCGTATTCTGCCTTGCTTGTTCTCGGACGTAAAATTGGCAATGGGCCACAAAATCCTCATTAAATACATTGTGAATACACTAAAATAAACTCATGAATATTTCCATATTCTTAGCGATCTACTTCGAATCAACGAATCTTCAAGAGTGTTTAATACACACTGGCCCCTTCCCATCTACATGGAACCAACAACAGAGCTGGTGCGGCTTGTGATGCTGCTGAAAAAGCTAAAGCACGCAAATAGGGGTCTAGGCTCCGAATATGATTTTGTCCCATTCGGTGTCGAGACCCTTGGTTGGTAGGGTCCTAGCGCTATAAGGCTTTTTAGGGAAATAGCAAAAAGTTTAGTCGACATCACAGGAGACCGAAGAGCTGGCAGCTACCTCGGACAAAGAATTAGCCTAGCTATTCAAAGGGGGAACGCTGCCATCTTCGGAACCTTGCCTAAAGGGACTCCTTTTAATAATATATGTTATTTATTATATTTTTGGTTAGTTATTGTTTAGTAGGTAGGTAGGTAGAAAGATGGAGGTCCAAAATTGGACCAACTAAAGAAGCCTCTTGCCTCATCATCGGCTGATGGTGATGTGCAATTGACTCGATATGTAGAGACGTCATGGGTAAAGTCACTATATTTATAAAGGCTTTTTGTTAACCTGGGAATCAAACCTAAAATTCTACTTAATCAGGCAACAAAAGATAATCAAAATCATTTTAAGTCAATATAAATAATTTGACAAAATTATTGTCTGGCAGCGGTGGGATTCGAACCCACGCCTCCGAAGAGACTGGTGCCTTAAACCAGCGCCTTAGACCGCTCGGCCACGCTACCCATACTATGTGGATGATAAATTAAAATTACATTATTGTCTTAATAAGATAGAAGAAATCGATACTAAGAACAAGAGACGCTTGGATAAAATAATTTTATTAAACTAAACATAACAATCAAATATACAGTATCGAATATATAAAATTCTCGTGTCACAGTTTTCGTTGCCATACTCCTCCGAAACGGCTTGACCGATTTAGATGAAACTTTTCGTGCTTATCCGGTATCTATGAGAATCGGCCAACATCTATTTTTTATTTTTTATTTTTTAGACAAAATTTTTAATTTCTATTTTTTTATGATACAGCAATAAAAAATACATACAACCCCTAACTTTCACCCCTCTACGATCAACCCCTATTTTTTTATTATAAAGATATACATGGCAAAACGATGTTTGCTGGGTCAGCTAGTTTAATATAAAAATTACAACGAATTTAAAAAGTTTGGTCCCTGTGGCAGTGTACCTTTAATTCTAGAGCATTACCTCGCTGTATTGCGATACTTATTCGTTAAGGAAAGCACCAGCTCTGGGGTCACCAGTACTATATAGGCGACCTAAATCTTTAATTAGCAACTTGAATCTCACGGCCCAAGACTACTCCAAAGGGAACAAAATCAAAGTTGGAAAAGTCTCTTATATTTGAGCCTTTTATTATTTTCCGCCAGCTTTTCTGCTTTTCTGGGGGAGGTGAGACGGGGCAAACGTGGATATATATATTTTATTTAATATGTTCTATTGACGTTCATTAGTGTACATTGTTACCTAAATGAATAAATGGTTTATAATTTGAATGTGATAATGTCAAAACCCTGGGTCAACCTTGGCCGCCACCGTCGCACATGTGCCCTGGCCGTTATCAACTCTACCAACTTTTAGGTAGATCTACCAACTTTTTAGGTAAATCGAGAAACTTGTAGGTAGATCTACCAACTTTTTAGGTAGATCTACCAACTTTTAGGTAGATCTACCAACTTTTTAGGTAAATCAAGCAACTTGTAGGTAGATCTACCAATTTTTTAGGTAGATCTACCAACTTTTAGGTAGATCTACCAACTTTTAGGTAGATCTACCAACTTTTAGGTAGATCTACCAACTTTTTAGGTAAATCGAGCAACTTGTAGGTAGATCTACCAACTTTTAGGTAGATCTACCAACTTTTTAGGTAAATCGAGCAACTTGTAGGTAGATCTACCAACTTTTAGGATTTTCTCAACCAGAATATGCAGCATTTCAGTTTCCTGCCCCCATTGTCAAGTAGATTATGTTAGATTGATATCTTCAATCCATGCTTTGATTTTTTAATGAATATTGTCAATTTTTTAGTTAATATTCATTTTTTTTCAGTTTTTATGAAAAAAAAAAATGATTTAAAGGTATCACATCTTAGGGTAGAATTCTATATAAAACTCGAAATTATAGTTGGTAGATCTACCTACTTTTCGAATTGAAGATGGTTGGAAACTACCAACTTTTGAAATTATCTATATAAAGGGTTTTTCAACAAGAACTTTGTTTTCTAAAACAAAATAAAACAAAGAATTTAGAGGAAAATGAATAAAATTTTTATTGTATTACAAAGAGAAAAGTTTGGCAATTATGAATGAAAAATGATATCTGGCAAATGTCCACCACGACCACGCTGACAGATGTTGATTCTTTCATCAAAATTTTTAATCACTTTTTGGCAAAATGGAGGGTCTATTTCGTTAATGACATCACGGATTTTGAGTTTTAAGGCTGCAATCGATTCGATTGGCTCCGTATAGACTCTGTCTTTAACATAGCCCCACAAAAAATAATCCAGTGGTGTTAAATCACACGATCTGGCTGGCCACTTAACAGCTGAATTTCGCGAAATTATGCGCTCGGGAAATTTGGTTTGCAATAAATTGATCGTTTCATTGGCTGTGTGACATGTGGCACCGTCCTGTTGAAACCACATTTCAGTGATATCCATGTCATCAATAATAGGCCAAAATTTAGTGGTTAACATCTCGCGATACCGTGATCCATTGACTGGTACCGCATTTCCAGCCTCATCTTCGAAAAAAAACGGCCCAATCACGCCTCCAGACCACATAGTGCACCACACAGTAACACGTTGAGTATGCAAAGCCTTCTCAATAATTGCTTTAGGATTTTCAGAAGCCCAAATGCGACAATTTTGCTTGTTGACGTACCCTGACAAATGAAAATGGGCTTCGTCTGAAAAAATGATTTTTTCAGAAAAACCAGCAGGTTGTTCCTGAATGAACTGAGCGAATCTGCGGCGATTTGAATGGTCGATCAGCTTTAATTCCTGCACCAGTTGAATCTTGTAAGGCTTCAAAGCCAAATCCTTTCGCAAAATTCGCCATGTTGTGCTTTTGGATAACCCCAATTGTTGAGAACGTCGTGAAATTGACAAATTTTGATCTTCTTTAACACTGTGACTCACGGCGGCGATGTTTTCTGTTGAACGACCCGGTCGAACACGTGTTGGTGTTGGCACATTTTGTACCGAGCCTGTCGACTCAAATTTCGCGATCAAATTCTTAACAGCGGTCTCAGAAGGACGATTATGCTGGCCGAAAATATCACGAATTTTACGAAATGTAACTTTAACAGAACCACCATTTTTATAGTGGATTTGAATTATTTTAATGCGATTTTCGAGCGAAATTGAATTCATTGTAATAATTGCCAAAGCACCTGCTACGAATACCGCCAAAAACTAAATGTCAAAACTATCACGTTCTCGGTGTTGCCACAATTGAAAAACAAACTTCTTGTTGAAATACCCAAAAATGAAACCCGTTTTCCGTTGTCACGACATAACATGAAAACGGCTTGACCGATTTGTCTGATTCTTTTTTTATAATATTCCTTGAAGTACGAGGATGGTTCTTAAAAAATAAATTAAAAAATTAGTGAAAAAGTCTAAAAACAACACTTTTCTATATTCCCATACAAAATATTCGTAATAATATTTAAAGGCAATTTGAACTTTAATACCATATTTTAAAGTTCAAGTGTTAGTGGAGGGGTTCCGGGAAGGTAAGTTTTTATTTTTTTGACATAATATATTTGTTGTATTATCAACTTTCGTTTTTTTATCTTACTAGCTAGACCGGTGTCCCGAATAGCAGAATAAGTATTTAAAAAAAAAAAAATCGACTGTTAGGCGGTACGATGTTCGCCAGGCCAGCTAGTCTTCAATAAAATTCGAGTTGGTAACACTGGGCCCCTGGGTACAGAGAAACTGAGTGTGCCATGGACCATTGCAAGATCTTACGGGTGTTTACCGACCTTCGGTACGCTGTTTCTTGAACCCTAAAGATTGCCTTTATCAGACAAAACACCCAATTTATTAAGTAAATATTATGCAGTTATTTTTGTTGTGATACAGCGATAAACTTTGCCCGTGCACAAAACAAAAGAACCTGATAGTTTGATGTTCATTAATATATAGTCTAAGGCAGAGTTCCCCAAACTTTTTTGTGTCGTAGACCCCTTGCCATGTTTTTCCCCGTAGACCCCTACTTACCTGATATTAATTTCCTGTAAATGTCTAACTGTAGTGAAGTTTAGTGTTAAAAACTTAGGGTCTGTTTCACAATGTACGGATAAGTTCTACATAAGTTCCAAATTAGCTATTTATTACTTATTGGTAGGATAAACACAATTGTTGCGTTTCACGACTGTAAGATAGCGCTAATCGTAACATAAAGTCCATCATAAGTTATGAGTCCGATGAATATCAAATAGCACAATTTATCTTCCAAATAATTTATGTGTTGCATAGCTATTTGGTACTATATCCATACATTTAAAGTAACAAATTGGGGAACTGAGAAAATTCGCCCCATCCAATATTTTGCTTCATTAGTTTAACTCTGGCAAGAAACGCTGATAAGATTGAGTTTGTTTTAATCAAATTTAAACTGTCGCCTTGTTATAACCATATTAAATTTTGTAAACAAATATCTTAAATAGGCGATGTGTGTTTTCCTCTATCAGTGTATGTGTTGAGATCCACTATCGTGGACCACCAAATTTTTTTTCGCTGACGTAGACCCCTTGCAGGTTGTCATAGACCTCTAGGGGTCGATATAGACCACTTTGGGAATCACTGGACTCTAAGGGGATAACCTATACATTTATGGAGTCTAGTGGGAGGTGATAAGATAGCATTTACAGTTTCATTCATTCAAATTCAATGTTGTGATTTTGTGCTGTTATGTAATTAAATAATTCCTTTTATATAATATATAACCATTTATTTATCTTCATCTACGACAATTAATTAACTATCACAATACTCCATTATTAACATATTAGGGATGCTCGATGATTCAAAGTAGATCAGTTTCAATTGTCGACGACCAGTCACTTTCCGAGCGGCTTAATCCCTTGGCCATGCGTAGAGATGTGGTTATTCTCTGCATCTTCTACCGCAATTACTATGGAGAGCGTTCAGAGTAGTTGTTCAGTACCTGCTGAGTTTCATCAGACTACGGAATTCCACCTGTATTGTGACGTCCATCGTTCTACAACTGACGCCTTTTTAAGACAGTTTATGCCACGTACCACGATGTGGAAACCACTAAAGTTTTCCAAAAATATTTCGACTTAGGGTCCTTGAAGAAAAGTGCGTACCAAGGCAACGCACTTGCGAGCTTACTGGGAATGTGATAATCGGGAGGAATTGTTGTGGAGACCATGGCCCTACAGACCTGATATATAAATAGCCGTTTCGCGCCCGCTTTGCTGGACGAATTAAAATAAATTTTATGTTTCATTATTTTATTTTTTTTCACATTTTTATTATTCTTCTTTTTAACTTCCCGCTAAGAAAATTGAAATATTTCGAAAATCGAGTTTTTAACAGATGTTGACGTTTTGCGGTTCTAGGAAGCCTCTTTTGTTTTTATTAGCGGGAAAAATTTTCATAAAAGTAAAACAGAAATAAAAAAATCAAGGAACGTTGGAATTAAAAAAAATAAATAGCCATAAACCATCTAGGAAAAATTTCGCATCGAATGGTGGTAGTTTCATCTCGATACGATCAGTGGTTTAAGCGTGAAAGAGCCTCAAACGAACACCATTTTCTTTTTATATATATAGAAGATAAATAATTACTTGAACTCGTGTAGCGAAAGTAATTAATATTATATAAGAGTCAAGGAAAGTGGCATTTCCGCATTCATGCTTATCGCATGATTGCAGCATGCTGAACAAGCTTCCAGTGGTTTTATGATGGCATTTATATATTAAATTCCAGAAAGTTAGGTACCTGGGCTATACGTTGCGCCATCACCGCTACCATCTCCTTCAAATAATGGGTAAAATCCAGGGTAAACGTCGTGAGCAGTGTTGGCCTGGTAACTTCAGCATGCGACTCTCGCGAGGTCATAGAACCCCGGCTGTGCCCCAATAGACTTTCTTTCTATGTGCGTATTTAATATTCGCTCGAACGGTGAAGGAAAACATCGTGAGGAAACCGGCTTTAGACCCAAAAAAGCACAAAAAGCACAGGAGGCTGATCACCTACTTGCCTATTAGATTGACAAATGATAATGGAAGAGGTATCTAAAGCCCAGACATAAGGTTGTAGCGCCACTGGTTTATTTATTATTTAAATGTCATGTTGGTAGGTGGAAGAAATCATGGCGTCGCAATGTTAGTGACAGGTATTGCGACTGCGGAAGAGTTGCTGCATCTGGCACAGGAGTCTCTCGCTTCAAGTGATGGCCAACCACCAGTAATGGAGAGGCAATCAAAGAAGAAGATACGTTTAGCAAAGCTGGAGTCGCATTCGTTCAAGAATGCATCATTATAAAAATTTTTTATGTAATAGGAGGCAAACGGGCCGGAGGCTCACCTGATGTTAAGTGATACCGCCGCCCATGGACACTCACAATGCCAGAAGGCTCGCAAGTGCGTTGCCGGCCTTTCAAGAATTGGTACGCTCTTTTCTTGAAGGACCCTAAGTCGAATTGGTTAGGAAATACATCAGTGGGCAGCTGGTTACACATAGTGGTGGTGCGCGGCAAAAACTGCCTTAAAAACGCTCAGTTGTGGAACGACGGACGTCGAGGAGATACGGATGGAATTTCGTATTCTGCCTCGACGTCCGATGATGAAACTCAGCTGCAGGTATTTGACCGAACAACTCCTCTGAACACTCTCCATGGTAAATGCGGTAGAAGATGCAGAGAGACCCCACATCTCTATGCAACGCCAAGGGATCAAGCCGCACGGAAAGTGACTGGTCGTCGACGATTCGAACCGCTCTTCGTTGTATACGGTGCTGGTACTGGGGAGCTCCCGCCCAGAGGTGAGAACAGTATTCCATGTGGGGCCGAATTTGCACTTTATACAGTTGCAAGTTGCTGATGGGTCTTTTGCAGAAGTAGGTAAGTGAGACAGTTCCTCAAGATCAGTGGCGTAACAATAGGGTGGCAGGGCTGGACAAATGCCACGGGCCCCTGCCCAAGAAATATTATGTTCTATGGATGAATGTGAAGTCTCCAATACGCATTGGGCTAGCGTGATAGTACGCTGAAAATCTCGAAGTTTATTAAAATTAAACTGAGTAGGGAATTTTACTGTTAGGGCCCCATCAAAAGACTTGCCACGAAAGAAGATTCGCCACGGGCCCCAGATGGTATAGTTACGCCACTGCTCAAGATTCTGTTCATCATACTCAAGAACACACACCCGTAGATTGGTTCAGCCCAGCCGTGTGATTCTGTAACTCACTTTTCGAACTCACACAGGTTTTCGCATCGGCGGTCGCTCTCAAATCAGTCGTGAAGCAGTAATTTTATGATTTGGCAATCTGAAAAGGTGGGAGCTTGTAGTTTATTGTTTATCAGAATGCCAAATCATAAAATGACTGCTTCACGACTGATTTGAGAGCGACCGCCGATGCGAAAACCACTGTGTGAGTTCGAAAAGTGAGTTACAGAATCGCAGGGCAGATCTCATGAATCGCTTAATTAGGGTAAACTGTTTAATCATTATAAGCGCCAATTATGTTTTCACTTTCTTTAACTGTTGTTTTGACATTTAACCTAAAGATATTAAAGAAAAACATTTTCCTTATTATCAGTAATAATAATGCGTGTTTGTTGCCGAGTAAATAAAACATTTATTGGAGTGAAACTTCTTTAGGCGCACGAGGGTAAAATTAATAATAAACGCAATAATAATATAAGCGTCACGAAGATGTGCAGCGTTTTTGTCGAAGAAAAGGGAAAGAGCGATTGAGACCGATTGAGAGAGAGTGAGAAAGGGCGAACGTAGCATGAAGCAACTAGCCATGGTGCGAGAGTAGGGAGCAAGCTAGTGAGAAAGATCGAGAATGAGAGTGAGATAGAGCGAACGTCGCATCACGAACAGTGCCATGGAGCGAGAGGTGGGAGAGAGCTATAGTGAGAAAGATTGAGAGAGAGAGAGTAAGGGGGATCAAGAAAAAATTGACACGCTATTGGTTGATGTATTCGTTTAGTAGTTACATCTGAGAACTTTAGATGGCAATTCTGTCGCATAACGTCTTGTGCAGTAAACGCAGATTTTTTATTTATTTATATTATTATTAGCACGTATAGTGTATACAGTACGTAAAGTGTGAATATAGATATACAAATACATGGAGTGATCATATACTGGCACATGATCATCTATTGGGGCTTTTACCTTAGTAATAATTCATTTACAAAAAAGTTTCACTTCTGACATGTGTACTTTGTACGCACGCTATTTTTTATTTTAAACATAGTTTTTAGAGTTTAGTTCCAGCGATTAGACCAGTATCTCACAAAAGCTAAATTAATAATAATGATAATTCCTTTAATACATAATGTATGATATTACTACGTCATATGTTTTTTAATTAGTAATTTATCAATTAGCTATAATGATGTATGTACATCAAAATCCCACGAAATCTAGTTGTTAATCCGCCCAAAAATATTAATTTATCTACTTCTTAACAATTATTATTATTTATAACTTTTAATGTTTTTTTATTTACTTTTACACAAGACTTCATAACTTACACTGCTATTACTAAGTATTATTATTACAATCTTTTTTTGCGACTGAGGCGCAAACTTTCTGCTGTGGTCTCTGGCAGAATGACCAGCGCTGTTGCATGGTGGTCCCCATGACTGGTGTTCTTCTACCGTTTCCCTTGAATAGTTTGCTACTATGTAATATAACAAAAACCTTAGCCACAGCAACGCTTGGCCGGCCGGTATATTATAGAAATGAGCAGTGCAGAGCGCTTTATAAGTTCTTGCCCAACACAACTTTATGGAACAATTTGCCCACTGAATACTTAAAAGGCGGGCAACACAGCATTCTTGCGAGCGTCCATGGGCAAGGCCGTTTTAAACTAGGCTGGGGCCATTGGGCACACACTAGTTTGGGGCTCTTTTGGAAATTTAAAAAAATGACTAAGTATGACCATTTAGGTTAGTGATTCCCAAAGTGGTTTATATCGACCCCTAGGGGTCTATGACAACCTACAAGGAGTCTACGTCAGCGAAACAAATTTTGGGGGTCCATGAAATGAAAATGGGGGTCCACGATAGTGGATCTCAACACACACACTGATAGAACCTATTTACTTAAATCATACTATCTTATAATATCAAAACATATACATTACAAACAAACAGATACAAAAAATTCAATTAATAATTGTATAAATTAACATGTGTTTTTACTTTAGGTTTTTAACACTAAACTTCACTACAGTTAGAAATTTACAGGAAATCAATATCAGGTAAGTAGGGGGTCTACCCGACACGGAAAAAAGGGGTCTATGACACAAAAAAGTTTGGGGAACTCTGATTTAGGTCATCAAATACAGTATGATATATTATGTCATTAATAATATTAGAATGCTGCTGGTTTTTGACGTGATAACGTCTTTAAAATCGTTTTAGTCGGGTGACATGTTCAGAAACGTGTGTCACACCAAAACCTCACGAACGCGATCGCAGGTATAACGAGAGAGAGACGGACCGATCTCCCGTCTCATCTCGAGCGCTGCCAGTCATTCCGTGAATGTATGAAGAAAAATGTATATCATAGTCGAATAAGTAAACTTGTCATTTTACACCCGAAATTTATCATCAAAAGTGTGAATAAAACGATAGATGTAATTTAAAATTTGAAAAAATTGTTATCTTCATTAATTCCTTACTTCCCAAAAACTTATATCACCAATAAGACGTTATCACGTAAACATCTCGATCGTAAACCTACTTTACAAACAACCAATATTTTTTGGTTACGATTACGCTAACGGTTTCTTTCGAGATTTCTGTTGAGTCTTCTATTATATCCTTGTTAATTAGTACAGTAGAAATAGCCGCAGTTATCGATATAATGGCGTAGTACCTATGTAACCTATACTATAATATTATAAAGAGGAAAGGTTTGATTTTTTGTTTGTTTGAAATGAATAGGCTCCGAAACTACTGGACCGATTTCAAAAATTCTTTCACCGTTGGCAAGCTACACTATTCCCGAGTGACATAGGCTATGTTTCATTTTCAAAAAAATTAGGGATGCCTACTAAAACTTGAATAATCTAACCCAAGATGTAAAAAAATAAACAAAAAACTTCCATCAATCGTGTGCGCCGCGAAAACTAGTAATGATAGAACAAAATGATGTATACATTTTTTTAAGACACATCACTATCTATAAAAATTGTTGCGACAGCATGTCTTTTTCTTTTATAGTTACGTCACAATAAGCGTCCTTTTATTAATTTTTTTTATTAAAATACCACCGCTAGAAAAGGCTCTTTATTCGTACCTAGGTATTGATCCTTATCAAAATAAATACCAACGTTTCACATAAGCTACAATTTAATGGCATAACCACCAAAAAAGCATGGTGGATTGGTGTTCTCCTGCCTTTTCTCTTGAATAGTTTACTACTATGTAATACAACAAAAATCTTAGCCACAGCAACGCTTGGCCGAGTCTATTAGTGTCTTATAAATTCCTTCTGATAACTTTTTTAATTACTGATTTGTGGAAAAAGTGTAATGTGCCCGATAAAAATGTTTTGAGAATAAATGTGGAAGAGAAATTGTTGGTCCTTCGGGGCCCCCTCAGATTGGCCCTGGGCAAGGGCCCCATGTGCCCTTAGGGGCCATCCATAAAATACGTCACACGTTAATGGGGAGGGAGGGTATCACCGAAGTGCGACATTGTGTGACGAGGGGCATGGGGGGGGTCAATACTTTTGTGACGTCACATGTTAAAATTTAAAATACTAAAACGCAAAGTGAATTAAAAAATTAAAAAATTTACGAACTTGATCTATACTAACTTGATTAATAATTTAGCATTCTCGCTATGCGATAATCTCTCATGCAACGTCATTTAACTTCTAGAGCGACGTTGTAATGCAAGTGAGACACTCAAATTCAAGAGGATTTTGAATGGTAATAAATGGTAAATTTAAAGATAAATTTTTAAAATGTGTGACGTCACATCAGGAGGGGGGGGGGGGGGTTTATAAAAATGTGACAACCTGTGACAAGGACGGGGGGAGGGGTTCAAAAGTCCTAAAATTCGTGTGACGTACTTTATGAATGGCCCCTTATGGTGAAGACGGTATTGTCCATGGGCGGTACTTCTTAACATCAGATGCCCTTCGCCCTATTCTCAATAATATTATCGTAATAGGAGTAACAGAAAAACAACATACTTTCACGATAAAAGAATTAAGTCAAAACAAAAAATAAGATAGCGTTGGCGTGATTTTTATACACAAAAAAATATTTTATGATTATTCGGTTATGTATAAAAACAAATATAAATTTTATATTATGGTATTATGTTCGCTTTTATGATAGTAAAACAACAGCCCTGCGATTCTGTAACTCACTTTTCGAACTCACACAGCGGTTTTTGCATCGGCGGTCGCTCTCAAATCAGTCGTGAAGCAGTCATTTTATGATTTGGCATTCTGAAAAGGTGGGAGCTTGTATTTTATCGTTTATCAGAATGCCAAATCATAATATGACTGCTTCACGACTGATTTGAGAGCGACCGCCGATGCAAAAACCGCTGTGTGAGTTCGAAAAGTGAGTTACAGAATCGCAGGGCTGTTTATGAAAAATATTGTTCAATTGTCCTCTCAAATACAAAACCAAACTTTTTCCTGTCAATAATCTTAATATGTATAATGGTATCAATAGCTTATACGAGTACTGGGAATATATAAGGCGCAACTGCGTTTCTCTGTGAATACAAAAGATTTATTTACAAAAGAAATATCTATTAATTTACATTTAATAAAAAAAATATATATTTACAAATTATTCACTCACCTGTGAATACAAAAGAAACAACATTTAAGGCCTACAACGCACTAGCGGCTGGCCGTGATGCGGTGTGCCGCTGCGGCAGGCCGCAGTATATACGGTCTGCCGTAGCGGCATGCCGTATTCCGGCTAACCGTCCCTATTGCGGTCCTATTGCGGTCTGCCGCAATCGTCACTCGTCAGTGCTTCTTGAAATATTACAAATTCAAATTTAATGACCTGGAATAAGTGATACATGTATCTTATGTTCCATAATAAACATATTTTATTTTTTTATTTTTTACTCTTTTAAAATAGGTTTACAATATTTTGTTTACATTTGTTAAATAATTATATGTGATGACGTAGGTAGGACGGCTAACCGCGCCGAGTGCGTGGAGGGGACGCGGCGCGCCGCATCATTCAACCGGTGCGGCTCGCCGCAGCTCCAGATCAACCGGAGCGGTTGACGGTTGACCGCAAGTCAGTGCGTTGTTATCGTGCGGTTTCATATAATAATCGATGTGCGGCCCGCCGCAGCGGCACACCGCATTGCGGCCAGCCGCTAGTGCGTTGTAGGTCTAAAGCCTATATTCTAGGTTACATCTATTATGTCAAGTGACAAATTAAGCATCGTCGATCAGACGGCAAAGAAGAAAAATAAAATATAAAAAGAGTTTGTATAGGAAAATATGTTTTCCTTAAGTGCCCTGTAAACGATCAAATTTGCTTGACAAACTTGTTTGTCAAACGTCACGTTTTCATCAAACAATAGCTTAGAGTTAGACGATCAAACCAAATATCAAACAAATTTGTCAAATTTCTAGTAGATTCTGGTTTCTCCTTTCGTGACGTGACGTCGCCGTGCCGAGCGCTTACAATGAGTAATTCAGTTGACACATTTTGGCATTGACTCTAGCACTGTGTATCAAGACAAAAAAAGAAGACAAAATTAAGAGATAAATTCTCTTGTTCTTGTCCATATAATCTTTTAATTTTTTTTCCATAACATCGGCATATTACGATAAACAGATATGAAATGCAACGTAAATTCTTTGTTCGTAATATTGCCACTCATATCGTCACTGAGCGTAGCGTCCTCCATGATGTCAATACAACGAGTGAGATCTTGTTTGACAAACACCGCCGTACACGTTCAAACCTGTTTGTCAAACTCGACATCAATCCAGATTTTCATCAAACACGACAAACACGTAGATTGTTTGACGAACGCCTCAAACACAGCAGTACACTATCAAATAATTTGACAAACACGTAAAATTTGACAAACAATTTGATCGTTTACAGGGCACTTTACATATATATAAATTACGTGTCATGTTGTTTGTCCGCTATGGATCGACATCGTTTCATTACTCGCCTAGTCTGTTGACTATTAATTCAAATTCAATTCCACTTTCTGCCACTCTCAAACTCGAAACGAAACTCTTTAAACTGTATATATGGCGTCGGCAAATCACAACTTTGATGATGTTTACAAAGTTTAATAAAAAAAAATGTGTGCGTGTACTAGGTGTACACACGTAAGAAGTGAAACTTCTTTATGACCATATTTTTCGAAAAATGATCTACTATATGCAACTTTACAGAAATTAGTTAAATAAAGTTAAATTAGATAATGTTTAACAAAAGGCTTTTATTATCATAGACCTGAATACAAATACAATTATTTCATTTTAACTTATTACTGTACTATGTAGTACTAAGATTATTACAGAATTTCATTAATTGTAATAGAATTATTAGTATTACTATCATTGTTATCGTTATTATATATTTTTGTTACTAATGGCTTCGAATCTCTTCGGATCAACCGTGGTAGGGACAAGAAAAAGATGGCGCGTAACCGAAAAATGTGACAAATGTGTGTAAATTTTTTTCCAACGCCGATAAAGAAGTTTGACTTCAAAAAGCAACATGGCGCGTAACCTGCTACAAAATTTCTCCCATACGTCGATAAAGAAGTTTCACTTCAAAAGATGGCGCGTAACGGAAAAATGTGACGCGTAACGAAAAAATGTTACACTAAATTTTTTTCCAACCCCGATAAAGAAGTTTCACTACAACAAGTACAATGGAAGAGTGTAGTGACAATAATAATGTGAATTTAGCTGTGACTAAAGCAGTTTCATTTTTTTTTTAATATTTTTTATGTCAGATGTTTTTTGTTTATATTTCTGTCACATGGTTACTTTATCGTACGAATGGCTAATCATTAGCCAGTCTATTAAACGTTGTAACAGATATTAAGCTGTGACATATCTATATTAATATCATAGTAGTATCTGATATTAATATATGTCTATCTCTGGATGTACTTAATCGATTTTGAACTTCTATTACTAATATCTACGTTATTTGTGAGTGATATATTGTAGGAGAAAAAGGCTTTTTCGTGTTATTTGATTTTCTTTATTTAGGTATAAAATTTATAAGATTCACGGGTCACGGTTTCTCGTACGAAGCCGGGGAGTGGAGCTAGTGCGAAATACCGGCGCCAGTGTGTAATGAAATACTCTGCGGTTAGTTATTGTGATAGCATTGCAAGACGTGAATCTTTTAATACAAATTTATCACACTCCAAGTGCTCGTCTACTCTCTGATGCCAACTCCTACAGAAAGATCCCTAGAACCAGCTTCAAATACCCCTAAATAGACATAGACATAACATTTATTACTAACAAAACACACACACAGAAACACACAACAATAATCAAAGAAAATTTTTTATTGTTTATGATGTCTTATTTTATTTTATGTTTTCTTTAAGTATTGTTATTTTGTGTGTTTATGTGTGTGTGTTTTTGTTTGTAATAAATGTTATGTCTATGTCTATGTCTATGTCTATGTCTATGTCTATGTCTATGTCTATGTCTATGTCTATGTCTATGTCTATGTCTATGTCTATGTCTATGTCTATGTCTATGTCTATGTCTATGTCTAAAAATATAAAAAGAATGAGAGATAACATTTTTTTTTCTTTTAAAGAAGGTACGTTTTAAGTGTGCAGAGCGTGTGTGCTGTGGTTGTAATTGGCCCTGGCTCAGCATTATGCTGAGGAGCAGACTGTTACACAGCGCTGGTCATTCTGCCAGAGACCACAGCAGCTATATTGATTAAAAACTAAAGTTTTTGTTGTACTCTCAGTTTGAGAGGTAATTTTAAATATGAATAATCCTACAGCTAACATAAATAAATTTATATTTATATTTATTTTTTTGTTATCAAAAAACAATAACTCACCTTAAAATATAATAAAATATAATAAAATATATTATTAAAAGGAGTCCCTTTAGGCAAGGTTCCGAAGATGGCAGCGTTCCCCCTTTGAATAGCTAGACTAATTTGGCCGAGGTAGCTGCCAGCTCTTCGGTCTCCTGTGATGTCGACTAACCTTTTTGCTATTTCCTTAAAAAGCCTTATAGCGCTAGGACCCCACGGACCAAGGGTCTCGACACCGAATGGGACAAAATCATATTCGGAGCCTAGACCCCTGTATTTGCATGCTTTAGCTTTTTCAGCCGCATCACAAGCCGCACCAGCTCTGTTCTTGGTTCCATGTAGATGGGAAGGCTCCAACGTGTCTGAACAGGTTGCATCCCATACCAGCAGCTGACCCATCTTCTATGGAATCAAATGTATATTGTATTTAATCTTAATGTGTTTAATATGAATTAAAAATATATTCAAGTATCGACCCTTTGGAGTAAAGACTCTTGGGCCATGGGGTTCAAGTGTATAGGCGCTGATTAAAGATTTAAGTTGGCGCCTGGTACTACCAGTGACCCCAGAGCTGGTGCTTTCCTCGCTCATCAAATAAGTATCGCAATACAGCGAGGAAATGCTGCCAGCGTAAAGGTACACTGTCACTGGGACCAAACTTTTTAAATTTGTTGTTTATAATTTTTATTGGAACGAAGTTCCTTATCGCGCGTTGTGAAAGGGGGCTAGACGGAAAAATTCTTACGAAAAGTTGTCACGACACTTTTTTGCTATTTGCTATTCTATTACACCGGTTCTCGTCCGATCACCGAAGTAAAGCAACGTCAGGCTAGGTCAGTACTTGGATGGGTGACCGCATGGGAACACCTCGTGATGTTGGCTTTTATTTTTCGTCGTAAGATTGGTGTCGAGAAAATCTATCATACTGTTATGATACCAATTAACATATAAATTAATCGAAAGGAATTTTGTTCCATACGGGTGTCCCTTGACACCTCTAAAGTTTTTTATTACTATGTTAGTTAAGAATATTGTTAATACATATTATACTTACGTAGCATGATTAAATAAATGATATATCTAATATATATAAATTACGTGTCACGTTGTTTGTCCGCTATGGACACCTAAACTACCGAACCGATATCAATCAAATTTGTACACCGTGTGCGGTTTGATCTAACGTCAAAGATAGGATAGCTTCAATCTCAATTTATACCCGCATTATATTCTATTGCAAATTATTTGTTTATTATTTAACAGTCACAATTCTAACAGATGGCGCTGTGTTGAAAGTACCAACGTTTCACATAAGCTACAGTTTAATGGCATAACCACCAAAAAAGCATGGTAGTCCCCACGACTGGTGTTCTCCTACCGTTTCCCTTGAATAGGTTACTACTATGTAATATAACAAAATCCTTGGCCACAGCAACGCTTGGCCGGTCTGCTAGTTCTACATACAATACGTTGAAAGTTTTAACATGAAGATTCGTATAGAAGAGGCGCGGTCCTTTACAGGTTTTTGATGGTAATTAACTTCTAATAGTTATATTTTTGATTATAACATCATCCATTTATCTTACCTTGTAATGATGAAGAGGTGATACGGGTTATATTAACATAATTAACTCTGAAACAGATTAATTAGCTCATATCAGACCGACAACACGATGTTATTACATGCAATACATTTGTATGCGTTTAATTGTTCACTGCACTTACACACGCTACTAGACTATCTAAAGTTAGTTATTCTTTTTTGGAAAAAGGGTAACTTTTCTTTAATAAATTTAAGAAAGGCTGTGTAAAAAGGGCTTACTATAAACGACTATCTAGTTGATAAAAGGGCCTGGGACTAGTAGACAGACTACTTCTAATTAATTTGCGATTTTTAAAATAAGTGCTGTTTGATTTGCTATTTTAAAAGAGTACCGAGAGTTTTTTACGCCGGCTTTTTCGTTCCTACACCCTCTGTCTTCTTTGCCGATGAGTAGGGATGCCTACAAATTCAAATTTAATGACGTGGAATAATTGATACCTGTATCTTATATTCCATAATGAACGTATTTTATATTGTATTTAATTAAGTAGGTGATCAGCCTTCTGTGCTTGACACTTCTGTGACTGACGTTCCACGACGACTGGACCTCACGTTTCTCTTCACCGACCGAATGTGTGCTTAATACATAGAGAGTCCATAGTCCTAAGGAATGAGAGTTGGGCTCCTGGGTAGATTGTTAAATGGCGCGGGGAGTGGAGTCAAAGTCGTAAACTGCGAGTACCCTCTAAAACCACCAGGCCTACTGTTCGCTATGCGGCGGGGGCAGGCAACAGCTAGGTCTTCACCGCACCCCGTCCAGAAGTTACTATACCAACACACACACTTATGTGTTCCACATAGGTCTTACACACACATTTATAAATGAATTGCTTTTCGTAGTATAACTTGATGGGGCCGCTCAAGTATTACGTAAGCAGATTTACTGCAATTTATCCCCCCCCCCCCCCCCACCACCCTCTTTTCAGCAAAAGTAATTAAAGCTCTGTAAAATAATAGTACGTAAACGTATTAATTTTTTGGAGGAATCCTCGAAAATGCATTTCGTTTTCAAGCATAGACAATAGGTAGTAAGTGTAAAAAAGTAAAAAAGATAAAAAAAAAACCATCCGTATCACCTCGACGTCCGTCATTCCACAACTCAGCGTTTTTTAAGACAATTTTTCCGCGCACCACCACTATGTGGAACCAGCTGCCCACTGAAGTATTTCCGAACCAATTCGACTTAGGGTCCTTCAAGAAAAGAGCGTACCAAAAGGCAACGAAAGCCTTCTGGCAATGTGTCTACTCGGCAGCATCACAACATCAGGTGAGCCTCCTGCCCGTTTGCCTCCAATTACATAAAAAAAATGATCCCAGTGCTAGACCATTAAGGCAGGCGTTTCCTCACTGTATTGCGATACTTATTCGTTAAGGAAAACACCAGCTTTGGGGTCACCGGTACTATCTACTAGCGCCCTAAATCTTTATTTAGCACCTGTGCACTTCACAGCCCAAGAGTTTCTAAGGGGACAAAATTAAAGTTGGAGGAAAGACTCTTAAATTTGATTTTCCGCCTGCTCTGTGCCTGTCTGGGGAGGTGAGACGGGGCTAACGTGTATACAATTAGCATCCCATAAAGCCCGTTCTACCCTCCAAGGGATCAAAGACATCTCTGTCGCTTGCCATTGTCTAGCGATGTCTGTTGAAAGAGCTGTCACCTTGCTACCAATAAATAAATAAAATCGTGATTATTATTAAGTAGTATCAAAAGAAATAGATCAAGGGAAATTCAATCTTAAAGCAACTGATTTAAGTCAATAGTTACTTAACAATATTCTGATTTTGATTGGTTCATACGTGACATTGATATATCGTCTAGACTCTAGAATTTGTTTATGGTCTACTTTATGGGTTTTGTAATTAGCATTTAAATTATGAGATCTCGGGTTAGTTCCCATTAGTACCGTTATATTAAAACACCAATTAATATTATAAGTGAATATATATTTAATATAATAATTTAAGAAACGTCGTTTATTATATTAAAGTATACCGTTAAACTTTTTAATTCAAGAATTAGTAAAAATTTAATCTGTACAAAATATTTACCTAGCACGTTATCGCTTTTATTTTACATTATTAAGTCAATAAACCTACATTTTTATCATTAAAAAATGAACCCAACCTTTTTATCACACCATAAATAATTATTAATTAAATGTATTTATAATGTTATTTAGTACAATGACCATTGATCATTGTTATCATTAATTCCCAAATTAATTTGTAGTAAAATTATAATGTTGTGTTTTGTCTTTAACACACTATTTAGAATTGACCAAAGAGTTTTTTATGATACAAATCAAATGGATAAAAATGTGCAACAAAATTACGGTGGACAAAAATCATGAACAAATCATATCTATAAAATAACTATTTTCTCTATAGCTTAGTTTTACACATGCAATATAATTGAAATTAAAAGTCGATCTATACAGGTATGACCGATGTTATAAGTTGATAGTGTATAGTGTTCTTTACATAATATTATATATTTTTTTTATTTGATATTTGATGTTACAGACTAGATTACAGGTAACAAATGTGACAGTTGATAGTGATATACGCTGTCAATGCTTACTGTCAACTTGGTTGTCACTGATCAAGTAAAATGTCAGCCGTCAAACTTATAATGACAAAGTAATTATCTGAAAATTGAAATTGATGAAATCAACAAAATCCAATATGCACAAAATGGCCGATGCTTCGAGAAAGGAGTGTCGTGAGTTTTACTGAGTGATCATCGGCTTATCATCATTGAACATCTGTGAAAGTTTTGGTGTTTTACTGGTTCGTAACTTTGTATTGTGATAGTATAAGGTGGATTTAGATTTGTCTACGCCAGGATTACATAGCACTATGGATGCCACAAGGGATACCCAGGAGGTGATTCGTCATCGTTTGGCCTATATCGCGAGGCCTCCGTCGCGTAGGCCCGAAGGTTGCATGTTCACCTGGCGTGGCCAATATCCGTCCGCGCGATTGTTCCGCGGAAATCGCGATTCCGCCGCGTCGCGTTGTCGTGTTTCTAAGTATGTCGATTGGGTTGCAGCGGCGGGGTTGGCGTTCGCGTCTCGCCGTGTTACGCCGCTGCACGAGCCCTGGGGCTTTGCCCCTCCGCGTCAAGCCGCGCACGCGTTTGGAGCCCTAGCTCCAGTTAGAAAAGTCGGAGTACCCTAGGTAAGCTTTACACGAGTTTTAGGTGAGTGGCTCGAAGCGATCGATACCCGCCATCTTGGGAAAGTAATAATTATAGAATTTGAGTGAGTATTTCGTTAGTGGGTTCAATTCATTACTAATTAAAATGTATTTAATTTATCTTGTGTTTACATCACATTACTTTTCGGTGTAGGGGTCATTGACCTGGGTATACTTCAAATTATTATAGCTTTGTCTATATTTACATTTCACCTTTCTCAATTGAACCACATTAATAACTGATAGTAATGCTAGAAACCATTTATAATGTGTATAGATGAAACTACTAATAGTTTAACTAAAGGTATTGTGTAATCCGTTTGGCTATATATTTTTGTAAATATTATCTTATTATTTAAAGCTGTGAATTATCAAGTGTTAAATAAATAAATTTTCAGTTCACACTAAATTTATTGTGATAACCGAGAAACTTAGTTAATTCAAGATTAAAAGAAATTTGGGGACAGTCTATTAAATAATAAGATAATATTATACAGTAAAAAATTTTGAGTTACAGCACATATTTTTGCTATACTAATAGGTGTGCGTTTGCAAGAGGTACTATTATGACTATATGATGTATTTTTGTTTGTATACATAACTAATTAATTACGTCTTATAAGGGTTAAACTATATATTCTGTAATCCATCTCCACCGCTTAGTGGTATTGGTCTATTTAATAGAGATCTTTTGACAATTGTTTTATTAATTTTAATAGAAAAATTATTGCTTATTATCTGCCTTCCCAGGCTTTGCACGGCAAGACATTTATTCTTAAAAATACTTGACAATAAATATAAACTCATGAAAAATTTACCTATTTATGGATAAATTAAAATTAGGGCTCCGGCTTCATGTCTCAACTTGAGAACACCTATGATACACTTTTCTACATTTATATTTTCCAATAATACAAATACATATTAAGACAAGACAAATAATTGCAGAATGTCGTCCCGACGTAACGGATCGGTGTCCCGCGCTGCGGAAACCGCTTCTAAGAACAGACTACATATGGACAGGAATCCACAGCATGCCAAGATCACTGGTAATATTTGTTTGGTATTCATTTGTATCACATTTAAAGTTAAAGCATTATGTATACAGTCGGAAAAATATATATAACTAGCTGCCCCGCGAACTTTGTTTCTCCTTAGCCTACCTTTTTAGTACATGAACGGTTTTCCGGAGGTATAGATAGGTTTTAAAATACAAATAAAAAATAAGAGCTGATCGTAGAGGTGAAAATTAAGGGTTGTATGTATTTTTGTATGCTGTATCTTAAAACAATAAAACAATTTTTTTGGGGTTGACACCCCTTATCACTACGATACACGATAGATAGTAGCTGATTGTCAGACTTACTTAAAAGTTTCATAAGAATTGGTCAAGCAGTTTAGGAGTATGGGAATGTGACAGTGACACGGGAATTTTATATATTAGATTATCCGTAGTTAAATTTTTCATGGAACATCACATTACAGGACAGAAAATCTGACTAAGTATTCAGTGATTAACTTCGTAGACCTAACCTATTTCTAAATAATTAATAAATTGGAACAGATCCATCAAATCCTGCTGGTCGCCGCAAGGAGATTGACAATGTCATGAAGAGAGCCAGACAGGCCTCACCTGGCAGCTGGGATAGAAAACTGTTGCAGGTGGAGGAAAAGGATCCCAACAGGTGATGATTTTTACTAACATTACCTTGTTGAGTTAGCGTTTGAGCGAGCGTTTAAGTATTACGTAACGCAATTTGAGATTATTGACCCCCCCCCCCCCCATGTAACGTGCCGTAACGTTTTACTGTACCAAAGTATAGTAAAACGTTTCGTGACCACCTAGTGACTAAAAGTTACCATTATGTGGTGTAAAGTACTGGAAAGTCGAAAATAATATTAACAATAACGCGTAATTCAATCCCCGCCCCGCATCGTAACGTTTTACAAAAGGACAACCCCCCCCCCCCCCCCCAAATTCGTTACATAATATTTGATTAATAATAAATTGTTTATTTGTAATACAAGTGGTCGATTACGATTGATTAATTTCTAAATAATATAAACTCGTGTAAAATTTACTTTAAAGGACAGTATGTTACTATCTTTTCTAAAATATATGACAATTTTGTTAAACATAAATAATAATAAATCTTTTATTTGCAAGGAAGTGGTAGATTTAGATTGATTAATTCTTTGGAGGTTAAGATCCGGGTTCTAACACAAGTGGATGTTATTAAGTTCCTATAATTCTGTAGATGGCGACACACTGGATACAAGCAGCTGTATCTCGATGGAGGTGGTTCACCCAGGTCTCCGAGGCGTTCTAGGTAATTAATTTTCAATATTTAAATTCACCAATATATATAATACTTACAAATACTTATTCTGTTCAATTAAATTTTATGATTTGATTGCTTTGTTCCATTAGTTGTGTCGAAGTAAATGTATGTTTTGCAGTTTATCTAAAAAAAAAGGTGCGTGTACTTATGTACGCGCGTAAGAAGTTATACTTCCTTGGCTTTCTTTATTTTTTTTAAATATTAAATAATTAATAATAAGTATTTAACGTTAATAATTTAATAATATTTTATATTTAGAATATATTTTCAATTATTAATTAATAATATTAATTATTATTATTTACTATTATATTATATTATTCATTCAATTTAATATCTAGGTATGTTTCATAACCTTTTAACTAAGTAACAATAGGTCTTTGTGAAAAAATAATTAAAACTCCTTTATTTGTTTAAAAGGTACTACAAATGTCATTATGGTCATTCAAAATTCTTGGCATAGCTGCTAACTTCACGCATATTCTATTTCTTTTTACTTGTAGATTGTCTTATTCCCATCTCGCTCGCGCACGCTATAATCACACTGACAATTTTGTGTCACGGTGCGCGCGCATCGTAAAATTTCACTCTCACTAATTTTTTATAACGCGCCTAAAGAAGTATAACTTCAAAAATAAGCTACGTGTGTGCTGTGGTTGTAATTGGCCTTGGCTCAGCATTATGCTGTGGAGCAGACTGTTCCACAGCGCTGGTCATTCTGCCAGAGAACACAAGAAAAGAAAAATAATGTAATAATAGTAAAAAAAATAATAATAGTAAAAATTGTCGGTGTGAGGTAAAGAAGTCTTGCAAAGTTTGTGTTTTATAGTAAATACAAAAATAATTGTGCAACGCACACGTGGTAGAAGTGAAACTATAAATTAAAAAATTATTGGTTTCAAGATAGTGTGACAATTCTTAATTTAGATAAAAAGTACAATGATTAAATTTTTTTTATAATTAATATGTAAAATAGACTTTTTTTCCCTATCAAAATGTAGTATTAGACTCTAATTTAAATTAATTTTCTATTTCAATTTAAAATTGTAATATCAATGTTTAGTTTTGATAAAAACTACAATAATTAAAGTTTGAATGTCCTTGAAACTAAAAATCTACAGTAAAAAGAGACAGACATTAATTCATAAGATTTAACGGGAGAAAAGGATAGACAATGAAAAAATAGAAAGGATAAACATGAAAGTCTATAAAAATTTATTATTATGCTAATGTATTTTTAAAATTACAGATCACCAGTCGGTCGTCGGTCACGTTCACCGGTAACGCGCCGGTCAAGGTCACCGGTACGTCGCTCGCCTATCCGCAGATCACGGTCACCCATTCGTCGGTCACGGTCGCCCGTACGCCGGTCGCCGCGGAAATCGCGTTCACGGTCAATACGCCGAAGCCCTAGGCGGTCTCCACGAAGAAGTCCTGTCAGGTGAGTTTTGAGTGACAAACTTGTCGGACTGTAAGGGGGCATTCAAGTATTACGTCACGTAAGTTTTGGATATTGCCCCCCCCCCCCCATGTAACAATAATCTCCAAAAATTGCGTGACGTAATACTTGTACGTTCCCTTAGGTAGATGTAGTATATTTGGATTTTTGTAAAGCGTTTGATTGGGTAGTTAATGACATTGATCTCCAAAAGTTGACCGCAGTTGGATCTGAACTTGATCTGCTTAATTTTTTTTTCTAGTTATCTATCAAATCGTAAGCAATATGTTAAATACAGACAATATAACTCGAAGCCATATGGAACAAGTGTTGGTATTAGTCAGGGATCAAATCTAGGACCGTTGTTATTTTTGTTTTGATTTTCCATATTGTTCTCAAAATTAATGTAAAATGACTTGGTGTTTCAGACGCAGCAGCCCAGTGCGAAGTCCCCGTCGTCGGAGCCCCGTCCCAGCCAGGACCAAGCGGGCTAGGCCTCCACCTCCGCCCAGGAATAGGCCGCCCAGCCCACCTGACCCCAGAAAGGTATTAACTGTATGTTGAGGCAAAAATTTTGTAAAAATTATTTAAGGGTAGAATTTTATTAACCAACATTTTAAGAATATCACACGTGCCCATGTGCACTTGTGCTGATTTTCGTGTTTGTCCACAAATTTCATAGGTACTAAAAGTCTAGCAAATTTAATTCAAGTTTATTCCAACTTGAGAAATACTTTCATCAAAATCGATTTAGTAGTTTTTGAGATGATTGATGATTCACCATCGCCTTGATGGCTGGGAAATCTTCCACGGTCTGTTTCACAAGACACTTTCTTTTGCTATCGAATTGTGGAAAAAACTCCTGGTCTTTGGGAGATACAACCTTGAATTGTTTATAGAAACTCCTCCCTCAAAGGCCGGCAACGCACCCACTAAAATTGGTTTCCATGGGCTGTCATGACTGCATTTTTTGTGCGTTCCGTAGCCTTTTTTTGTTTTTTTGTGAGTACAGACATGTCCCCATGTATAATATGAGTTAAAATCTGATTTTTAATTCCGTAGAATTATGACAGCTATCATTTTTTGACATATCAGAGATTACAAACCTTTTTGGCCGGCCACATTTTTCAATTTCAATACGAGTCTATACATACATTTTATTTATTAGTGAATCTATCCATTTTATTAAGTGCGGTGCTCAACATTAAAAGTGTTTTTACGGCGAGTGATAAATACGTCCCGTTTCATCACAAACAGTAACAAACGCACAAGTAAAGATAACATTTTATTTTTTAAAAGGTTTACTAAACCTGGAATTAGTAGACAGTGATGCCAGCTAAAGAATAAAATAATTAAAAGTTAATTTGATATATTGTTCCTGATATTGAAATATTTGTTATTTTTGTATTAGGTCACTTAAGTACGTAAATATTTAGATTTACCTTTTTGTAGGTAAAACATAAAAATACGTAGCATTTTTTTTTTATTGCCCTCAAATGGGTCAAATTTGTCCATTTTTTGGTGGAGAACTTTTTTGAAACATTTATGAAATGTCAGAATTGTACGGAATTAAAAATCATAGTATACATAATGTTGATAGAATTTAATCAGTTAAATTTATATTTAATTTACAGTCTTCTTCGGGGTCATCAGCAAGCAGTTGCTCTGACGAATCCTGTTCTGTTTGTTCAGCTAAGAACAAGAAGACTGCTCCACCCAAACCACCACCAGGTGTAAAGCCTCCGTGAGTATTGTTTTAATATAGATAAAATTGTGATCATTTAACTAACAGGTGTTCTGACAGGAGTTATTAAAGAATTGGGTTTTTGAAAAAAAAAAAATTGATTTTTTTTATGTATTTTAAAACTTTATTGTTAATAATATTGATATTTAATGCAAAAAAACTTTAATAAAAAATGTTTTTTAAATTAATTATAAACAATTAAAAATTGATGAAATTTAAATAAAAATCACGTGACTATAAACGCGCCATGAATGATCACCATAGTTTTGACGTCATAATGTTAAAGCTATTTAATAACAGTACAGCTTTACGGCTAACTTAATTACTATTTACTTTACTTATAATTACTTAAAATATATATATATATATATATATATATATATATAGTTTATTTAATATATAAAATATTAATTAACAAAATTAAATAGATCCAAACACTGTATTTATTATTTTTCTATCAACTGCAATGAGTGAAATCTAACATTATGACGTCACACGCGCTCGGGTTTGTTCGGCGTGTTTTCGGTACTGGATTCAAATATTAATTTTTATTTTGAAATAACTTTTGAATTAATGCGAAAAAAAAAAAAAACAAAAATAGTTTTGTTATAAAACTTATACATATATGATCTTTTCATTTATCACAAAACATTTTTTTTTTCAAAAACCCAATTCCCAAGGTTCAAAATCAGCAGAATTTATCAAATTCCGTGTGCAAACCCAAGAGAAAATAGAAGAGTTCAGACACTTCTCTATCCACAGCTGGATATATTCGGTAGTGGGCTGATCGTATTAAAGAAAGCATTGTTAAGTGCCCATCTCATACCTAATCTGCTGTTTTACTGGTATAACTTCAAAAATACTTATTTTGCAACAAAATAAGTATTTTTGAAGTGAAATTTTACGATGCGCGCGCACCGTGACACGAAATTAACAGAATGAAGTTGGTGGCGCATGTTGGCACGCACGCCGCCTCTGTTCACTATTTATTTATATTTATAATATTTATCCACATGCTTTGAGTTTCTATGTGTATATTTTATATGTGCGTCTGAATCAGAAGTGATTTAAATTGAATATTTAAAATTTAAATCAATACTAATTAATATTAGAAAATATTTGTGAAAAAACTGTGCTCATCAACCTTCCTAAGTGCTTCAATACAATTGAGGTTAAATATCCGTATGTATTTTTAATAATGCCAAAGAAGTATAACTTCTTACGCGCGTACATAAGTACACGCACCCTTATTTTTTTAAATTTTAAATCTGATATTAATTACCTTACAACATTATTAATTACTGTCTCAAATAAACAGACTATTTTTGGAATCTATATACAATGTATACTAATATTTTTAGAGTTCTCCCGTCACCATCGAAGCGTCCATCTGGTTCCAGTGGCGCAGTGGTGCTACCCACTCGAGAACTGCTCAAGGCGAGGGAGGCCAGCAAGCGAACTCGAGAGGAAAAGGTATGGTTTAACTTAAAAGTGTCAAAATAAATATATGTAACTTTTTTAATTCTTTTGTTGTTAATTTTATTTAATAATTGATTTAACCGACTACAAAAAAGAAGAGAGAGTTTGAGCTTTATATGTGATGGATATTATTTGATTATGATGCCGTTTAGCTGAACATATGTTTTGTATTTGTATATATGTTTGTTCATAAATTTCTCGGAAAGTAATAGGAATTTGCAACCCTTAATAGTTTTACTTAGCAGTGTTGGCCTAGTGGCTTCAGCGTGCGACTCTTATACCTGAGGTCTTAGGTTCGATCCCCGGTTGTGCACCAATGGACTTTCTATGTGCGCATTTAACATTTGCTTGAACGGTGACGGAAAAATCGTGAGGAAACCGTCTCACTCGCTAAAAGACGGCGTGTGTCAGGCACTGGAGGCTGATCACCTACTTGTCGATTAGATTTAAAAAATGATCATGAAACAGATTCAGAAATCTGAGGCCAAGACCTAAAGAGGTTGTAGCGCCACTGTTTTTTTTTAATAGTTTTACTAAAACACATTCCTACATAATGCAGCTCTAGTGACAATAAATGGCTACAATTTCTACTCTACTGTTTTGTAATTTTTTTTAAATAACTTTTTTGAATCTACCGAGAGATCCAAAATTCAAAATCTTATTCATTTAGGTAACACAATGTACACTTATGAACGTCAAAATTTTTTTTAATGCTTTTAATATTACATTTAGTGCCAGTTCTCAAACCAACACAGCTGTGGGTGCTAGCTATCAAACTATTTAATCACCTTCTAGTTATAGATCACTGCCGTGTAATGCTTTCAAGGGGAAGGTGATATTTAATTCATGGTGTCTTTATAGGGAGCGTATTAGGACCATAAGTTTTGACAACAGTTATAAATGACTTTGCAGGGCTATTTTTATGTAACTGATTGTGAGGTTTCTTTATAAATCAATATGAATGTACCACTTTCTTTGCAAATAAACTATTTATTATTATTATAGGCAAGTCGGTGATCTTCTCTCATGATTTTATGGTCACTTTCTGGTTTTCCAGTTTCCTTCACCGTACTGATACTTGCATACATAGAACACTGCAATGCTCAACCCGGTGAATACTTCTTTAATAATTTTTAATCCTCAAAATTTCAGGTGTTGGAATGGCAGCGCTCCCAGCTGGCAGTACGTCCGACCCCGCCCATACCCCCGGCGCAAATAAAAAGGGAAGGCGAGAGACGCCGAGAGAGGCCGGAGAGACCCGAACGCGGGGTTTCCCCGGCAGCCATTGCCGCCGCCCTGGCTGAGAGCGAGTCTGACTCCGAAAGTGATGCAAGTGCTTCCCCTCCGCCACAGAGGTGGGTTCAAAAACATTGCTACCTAAGCCAACTAATCTCTAAGGAGGCATTTTATGTAACTTAAAAGGCCGGCAACGCACTCGCGACCCCTTTGTAATTAATTGTCCATGGGCGGTATCACGTAACATTGATGAGCCTCCTGTTTTATAAGTGCCAATTCTTTAAAGGCCGGCAACGCACTCGCGACCCCTTTGGAATTAAGTGTCCATAGGCGGTGTCACTTAACATCAGATAAGCCTCCTGCCTGTTTGATCCCTGTTCTATAAGTACGAATTCTTAAAAGGCCGACAACGCACTCGCGCTCCTCTGGCACTGTTCATAAAGAAAAAAACTTTTATAGGCTTACACTCTCCGAGCGTTTCGGCAAGATGGCGCAATGGTCGGCTGCGAGATCAGCTCGAGTGGAAAACATGAATATGAGAATAACAAGACGCGAAGCAGGCCTCGATGTCCACATCGACCCGGCTCCATCGAGGGAAGCCAGGCCCAGGTCTTTGAGTCCCGGGGAAAGACCTGATGATGATGTACCGTAAGTGTGGACGATTAGATGTCTAAGACTATAGCTAACTTCAAGGTGTCGGTTTTTTGTGACGGTGTGCGCGCGCATTATAAAAATTTACGCTCATCATTTTTTCCTAAGGGAGCGTTCAAGTATTACGTAACGCAATTTTTGGAGATTTTTGACACACCCCCCCCCCCCCCCCCCCCCATGTAACTCGCCGTAACGTTTTTCAGTACCCAAGTATAGTAAAACGTTTCGTGACCACCTAGTGACTCTTTAGTTACTATTATGTGGTGTAAGTCGAAAAAAATATTAACAATAACGAGTAATTTAATCCCCGCCCCGCATCGTAACGTTTTACAAAAGGACCCCTCACCCCTCCCGAAAAACGTTACGTAATACTTGAACGCGCCTAAAGAAGTATAACATCAAAAAATTTAGGAGGGTGAAAAATATATGTCCGATACGCAAACCTACTTATCTATCTAAAAAAAATTTTATTTTTTTACGATACAGCATACAAAAATACATACAACCCCTAATTTTCACTCTTCTACAATTAACCCCTATTATTTATTATTGTAGATAGTTATTTTTATTTAACTAAAAAAATATTTCCTAGAAATAATATAAAATGGAGTCGAATTGTATGACCGCTTTAATTGTTGTATCAGGGCATATTGAATATAAATAAAAGATTATTGAAGTTATACTTCTTTAGGCGCGTTATGAAAAATTGATGAGAGTGAAATTTTACGATGCGCGCGCACCGTGACCCAAAATTAACAGAATGAAGTTGCCCACGGAAGATGCTACGGCATTGGACATAATTTAAAAACAACATTCCAATAATAATATAATTTGTGTTACACTTAATGTAAGAGAATAATAATAAATATTTATTTATTTAACTTTTCAGATGTAAACTGAACTTTATTGGCTATAATGACTCCTTTTCCAGTCTTTGATTATTTAATTGTAATTAATTATTTGCTTGCAATCAAAAACTATTTTTAATAATGCCAAAGAAGTATACCTTTTTACGCGCGTACATAAGTACACGCACCCTTTTTTTCTATTTTAGCCCCCACTGTCTCCTACTGATTTTATATATTACTAGCTGGCCTGGCGAACATCGTACCGCCTAACAGTCGATTCTTTATTTTTTTTAATACTTATTCTGCTATTCGGAACACCGGTCTAGCTAAGATAAAAAAAAGAAAGTTGATAAGACAACAAATACATAATGTCAAAAAATAAAAATTTACCTTCCCGGAACCCCTCCACTTAACACTTGAACTTTATAATATGGTATTAAAGTTTAAATTGCCTTTAAATATAATTACGAATATTTTGTATGGAAATATAGAAAAGTGTTGTTTTTAGACTTTTTCACTCAATTTTTAAATTTTTTCTCTCCGTAAGAACCATCCTCTTACTTCAAGGAATATTATAAAAAAAGAATTAGACAAATCGGTCAAGCCGTTTTCATGTTATGTCGTGACAACGGAAAACGGGTTTCATTTTTATATATATAGATTAATTGTTATCATTCCAGTGGTTTGGAACCAGCTCCCATAGGAAGTTACCCAGAAGAGTTGCTGGCTGTCGCTCCTGGTGGTCTACCCTCGTGGGATGATGTCAGGGTTAGATACGACTACTACAAGAGGAGAGGATATCTTAGGGGTGAGGGCTTTAACCGATATATTCTAAGATTATTAAAAAAAAACAGTGGCGCTACAACCTCTTTAGGTCTTGGCCTCAGATTTCTGAAACTGTTTCATGATCATTTAAATCTAATAGGCAAATAGGTGATCAGCTTCCTGTGCCTGACACATGCCGTCGACTTTTTGTGTCTGACATGTCGGTTTCCTCACGATTTTTTTCTTTATATAAGGTAATATTAAATGCACACATAGAAAGAAAGCCCATTGATGCACAGCCGGGGATCGAACCTACGAGCTCAGGGATGAGAGTCGCACGCTGAGGCCAACACTGCTCATATAAAAAAAATATAATCAGATATTAAATTTAATGTTTATTTGTCTCAATAACAACTTTAAATTAGGTTTAAGATTGATTGTTTAATTCTTATAATTTATTGAAAATAAATAGTAATTTATATTTTCTTTTCTTATTTTAATTTTAATTAGATTTATCATTATAATATTTATTTCAATTAATTAACAATACTTTTATGATTTATATCTGTCGCAGTATTAAAAATGAACGTCGCTAATGTCGTCTTGTTATATTAACGCCATCTAGTGCACTAACTAATACTAGAAAACATTTCAGGTCTATCTCTAGGTGATTATGTGAAGTGGGAGGAATGGTGGTACAAATACCAGGAGTGGTTGAAGCGCGAAAGGGCATACGAGCGGTGGGCTGATGGGGAAGCCATGCCGGTAAGCTGTTACATTTCACATATGAAAAATGCAATTTAAAAATTTTGTTTTACAACCGAAAAATGCAATTTAATATTTTTTGTATTACAACAGAAAAATGCAATTTATCTTTTTTTATAACAGAAAAATGTAATTTATCTTTTTTTTATAACAGAAAAATGCAATTTATCTTTTTTTTTTATAACAGAAAAATGCAATTTAATATTTTTTGTATTACAACAGAAAAATGCAATTTATCTTTTTTTATAACAGAAAAATGTAATTTATCTTTTTTTTATAACAGAAAAATGCAATTTAATATTTTTTGTATTACAACAGAAAAATGCAATTTATCTTTTTTTATAACAGAAAAATGTAATTTATCTTTTTTTTATAACAGAAAAATGCAATTTATCTTTTTTTTTTATAACAGAAAAATGCAATTTAATATTTTTTGTATTACAACAGAAAAATGCAATTTATCTTTTTTTTATAACAGAAAAATGTAATTTATCTTTTTTTTATAACAGAAAAATGCAATTTATCTTTTTTTTTTATAACAGAAAAATGCAATTTAATATTTTTTGTATTACAACAGAAAAATGCAATTTATCTTTTTTTATAACAGAAAAATGCAATTTAACATTTTTTGTTTTACAACAGAAAATGCAATTTAACCATTTATTTACAACAGAAAAATGCAATTTATATATATATTTTTTTAATATGGCAATAATTTGTTTAATTAAAGGTGCGTCGCGACCGGCGTCGTCGCGGAGGCCGGCACCGGCGAAGCTGAGGGCGCGCCGCCCCCGCGGCGGTCCTGTGCGTGGACTTGGCTGCGGGGGCCGCACTCCGCTAAGGGTGCGACCGCTTCCACCGGACCGACCTGCAGGTATACAAACTGTACGGCTTGCTAGCCAGGTCCGAAATGTGTGGTTCAATATATATATATGTTGTGTATGTGTGCAAGCTGGACTAGATAACAATATATATAAATATATGAGATGGTAAAAACCTAACCCTAACACATAAATAAAGAATATATAAATCAGTATGTGATGCACCAATCATCATTTATCATATTATACACACTGTTCAGATTTTATTTGAACATTGACCATAGTATAAGATCCCGCTATACAACGACCTTCACCGAGATGCTTATTTAATGAAACGTATTTTATATTTAATTTAATATGTCAATAAATATAATCCATATGGGTTGCCTAGCAAATTTCAGTCCAGAGTATGTTTATAATGCATGTAGTAAATTTTTTTAACTTTTTTCAATCAATATTTTTAATCAGGGTAGTATTATATATGTATCACTTTAACTTTCTTTTTTACTAAAGATGTATATATACTTTAGTGTCACATAAATAATTAATTGATTAAAAAGAACCTAACGTTTGCATATTCTATGGGCTTCATACTTTCGATTGGTATAGAATTTATCTAATAATCATATTTTTTTTAAATATTAATTAAAATACTGTGAACTGAAATTTGCTAGGCAACCCATATGGATTATATTTATTGACATATTAAATTAAATATAAAATACGTTTCATTAAATAAGCATCTCGGTGAAGGTCGTTGTATATCGGGATCTTAGACCACCAAGAATAGCTGAAGTTGACACACACAAGTAATATTATATATGTGTGAATGTGTGTAAGTATTTAATAATTTATAACAATAAATCAGATTTGAATATTGCTCTGTCTTATTCTCGCTTCCTCTCAAAGTGGCGGAGACTTTCAAGCCCTTAATTATCGTGGTGATGCCCAATAGCTTTGTGATAATCCCACCACCTTGAACCTCTGATCCTAGTAGGACTCCGTCTATTACCTTAGGTCTCTTGTTCCATCACATACTTATATATTCACTATTTATTTGTTAGGGTTGTTAGGTTCTAAGTTACTACTATACAGATACTCCAGACATTTAATACATATAAATTTAAACACATTTCAAGCTGTATATTTAATAACAATTTATTTCAAAATCTAAGCTTATACATATAATATGTATAAGTAATGTATTAATAAATATTTAAATTTGTTACAGATGCACTTGGCAAGGAGAAAAATCAAAAATTGTGTTAGTGTATAGTGTAGTGTCAAGTGTATAGTGCAAGGATAGTGTACAAACGGTTAACGGTGGTATTAAGACAATTATTGTGACTATAATAGTCGTGGATTCAAGTTGATTTTAGATATTATAATTAAATTAATTATTATCATTAAAATCGTTTAATTGTTAATAATTAATTGCCAATTCTAGGCCCACAGTTTTTTTAAATATCAATTCACTTATGAATTCTTTATAAGTTAATATCTAAAATCAACTACTAGAGAAAGATTATTTATTCATAACTACTTATAAATCAAACATTAACTAATTTATTCATAATAACTAAAACATTGATTTAATTAGGCTGTTTATGAATAATCTGAAGCAGTGAATTAGTTAAAACAGTGATTTATTGATTTATTGGTAAATTCTTAGAATTAGAACAAATGATACATTTTATTAAACAAATATATTCGTAATAATGTAATATATTTATTTCTGTAAATTCTCTGTATTAATGCTTCCATGGCTTAGTGGTTAACGCAAATGGCGTTGGTAGGTTTGATTCCCAGCAAAATATGTATATTGTTAATCACCTCTACACAAATATAAATAATGAAAATCAAGTTATTTTTGTTTTCGTTATCAATAACCTACTATTTTTTTTAATTTATTATGATTTATACTACGTATATAGTGCTGAAGTGAAGAAAGTGAAATGTTTATTGTGAAAATGAGGTACAATACTCAAAAATAAAATTTCATGAAGAAAAATGATTTAACTTTACATTAAAAGTCTTTATTAAAGCAGTATACAAAAATGTGTGTTTGTTTGTCAACAAATCATAAGGGGCCGTTCTCTTAGCAGATTTACTGGGGGGTCCCTTCCATAGTGAACGGCCCCTTATATGTAAGATATGGGAACCCAAGTAAAAAAAAATTGTGACAGGGTTCCTAGCTCTTCCATAACAAACTTGATAGTAAATTCCATAAAAGATATACATAAAATTTCATATATATATACAGTAGAATCCGCATATAACGACATCCAAGGGACTTGTAATATGTCGACTAACTATGTCAAAAAAATATGTATGTATTATTTTCCTATTTAGGTAAATAAATCATTTTGTAGGATATAATATAATCACATATATGTATATATGAAATTTTAATCAGTTAATTTTGAGCAAAATTTAGGAACTAGTCAAAAATCATTTAATCAGTTTTTATTGAAATTTGGAGCAAATTTATTCTCGGAACTCTTAAAAATTTATTTTTAATACTCATTGAAATAGTTGTAATGCAATTTTTGTATCGCCATTTCAGTATTGAGGGTAGAATCAAATTTGTAGGCGGTTCGACCAAATGCTTGTATTTGGTAGTTTTATTAGTTGAAAAATATTTTTGTGTATATTTATATAGAAGAACTTGTGTAGGGCCCAAATAGGTTGCTCTATTTGATAGGAAATATATACAATGCTAATTTAAACAACATTCTCTATAGTTACTACTCGATTAAGGGAGCGTTCAAGTATTACGTAATGAATTTTGAGAGGAAGGGGGGGGATGGCTATGCGTTACGATTATTTTCGACTTTCCAGTACTTTACACCACATAATGGTAACTTTTAGGTATAGTCACTGGGTGGTCACAAAACGATAAAATGCTGTACCCATTAGTAAACTATTGGGCGTAACGTTTTTCTGTACCCAATAGTATAATAGTAAACTATTGGGTACAGAAACGTAAAACGTTACGGCGCGTTACATGGGGGGGAGGGGGGTTACTTGAACGCTCCCTAACTATAATATATTTGAGACCCTTGGAAATTGATGGCTCGTAGCAATGGCTACTCATAGTTAGCACTAAGCGATTCTATGGATCTTGTATTTTAAATTGGAAATAATTATTAGTTTTAAGTCTTAAAGTACATGTTCGATGTTAGAATAATCATGTATGTACGTTGTACAATAAAGTATTTATAACTTTATGTTTTTTACTTTATCACTAGCCCTGTGTGTGTAAAATATGATACAATGTTTTGTTTTTTTTTATTATCCTTGACAGAGTGGTCGTAATCGCTATGTAGTAGTAATATTAGAAGAGATGCCAAGGCGTTCTATGGACTGATCGCCACGCCGAGATGTGTCCGAAGAATGTAAGGATGCGAGATTGTACTGTTGGGACAGACGCTGCTTTTTTATTATTGAATATCCATTAAAAGCCCTTATAGATTTTAATGTACAGTTTGAAAGTAATTTAAAAAAATACATTTAAGTAGTATAAAATTTTAAATACTAGTTTCGATCTTCGCTTGGAGGGTAGGGTAGGATAGTTGATTAACGCCCGAACCCAATAATTAATCCACAATATCAGATTTAAAACAATTTGAGCTCAGACCGAAACAGTCGATCGATCTCCTACAAAACAATACATAGATAAAAACAACAGAAGCAGACATTTTGTTCACAAAACAGACAATTAAAAACGTCTCTTAATCTAGTTCATTCATTATTTCTATACATTGTAATGTGTGCCCTTTTCGAGAGGTTAGTTTTCGCTGAAGGTACGAATAGTAACGTTGGTCTCCTGACCTAACCATCAGGCACCCTGAGGCGTAAGGGAGCGTCCAAGTATTACGTCACGCAGTTTTTGGAGATTATTGCCCCCCCCCCCCCCCATGTAGCACGCCGTAACGTTTTCCTGTACCCAAGTATAGTAAAACGTTTCGTGGCCACCTAGTGACTCTTTAGCCCACAGATCAATTATTTGGATACCAGAGCTGGTAGAATGGGAACATACCGTAAATTCTATAATACCTGAAGAATTTGTTTTGTCCAAGTAGCAATGTATTTTAAAAACATGCCGCCCTCTAGTTTATGAGATATTTTATTTTATTTTTTATTTTTACATTTAAGGAACAGAAACAGAAAACAGATTGGTGAAATACATATAGTTATATTACACACTAAGCAACATTTGTAAACCTGAATTTCCAATTATATCTGTACACAGCATTTTAGTGGAATCTTCAGTGCTGGTTTACTAAATATTAACAATTAAATACAGTTTATAATATCTACAATATTAAAATTAATGACAAAAAAAATTGAAAAATTTAATGACAAAAAAGAAAGAATATGCTTTTCATACGTCAAACGATCTTAGTTTTGTCATCTGTCAACAGATGGCGGTGTGTCACAAAATACGACAGTTGAATATCATAGACGCAAAAGCCAGGAGATATTCAGCATTTAATTGTTGGCCAGAGAAATAATGAAATTAGAATAAATTCCGTGGAAAGTTATAGATACATGGTGAGTTAAAAGAGAAGGAGATCAGGACACGAAAAGAAAGCTTTGGTGGCAAGTGGAGATTCGTGGTCTCTGCCCACTCCTTCGGAAAAATGGCGTAATAATATAAATAAATACGATTAAATTGTACCATTTAACTAAAAATTTCGGATATTAAAGAAAGAAACATTTATTAATGCGCACACAACGATAAAACGAAGTATCACTGGCATTTAATAGAATTTCGTATTTATTAATTAAAGCTTGCCAATTTATAGTACGGGAGGTAGCAACGTTTTCGAGAAAGAATTTCAGGTCAGCTGATTTTGTGATATGTCTTCCTTCTTGCACTTCCGGTTAGAGTCTGGGCAATCTGGCTGGCGGTAGTGGTTGCGTTCATTAGTGCGCATCCTATCTGTCCAGGTAAAAATCCTGGATTTTAAAAGCATTTTAAGAAGCGTAATTTTTAATTTTTCGTTTTTAAATACGTCTACCTGACATACTTTTTTTATTGCCAGACATTTTTCACGTTGCTAACTATGTGCCAGACGCGATTTTAAGTTTTATTTTTATAAAAATTTCAAAGCATTTTAGAATGTCTGTAATTTTAATATTATGTTATTTAAATATAAGGAAAACTGAAAATGAATTTGCCAGACATTAATTCGGTTGTTAAGTCTTGAATTAAAATGATAAAGTTTTGCAGTATGATGAAGCATTGCATTTTAAGAAGCGTAATTTTTAATTTTTCGTTTTTAAATACGTCTACCTGACATACTTTTTTTATTGCCAGACATTTTTCACGTTGCTAACTATGTGCCAGACGCGATTTTAAGTTTTATTTTTATAAAAATTTCAAAGCATTTTAGAATGTCTGTAATTTTAATATTATGTTATTTAAATATAAGGAAAACTGAAAATGAATTTGCCAGACATTAATTCGGTTGTTAAGTCTTGAATTAAAATGATAAAGTTTTGCAGTATGATGAAGCATTGCATTTTAAGAAGCGTAATTTTTGATTTTTCCTTTTTAAATACGTCTACCTGACATACTTTTTTTATTGCCAGAAATTTTTCACGTTGCTAACTATGTGCCAGACGCGATTTTAAGTTTTATTTTTATAAAAATTTCAAAGCATTTTAGAATGTCTGTAATTTTAATATTATGTTATTTAAATATAAGAAAAACTGAAAATGAATTTGCCAGACATTAATTCGATTGTTAAGTCTTGAATTAAAATGAAAAAGTATTGCAGTATGATGAAGCATTGCATTTTAAGAAGCGTAATTTTTGATTTTTCCTTTTTAAATACGTCTACCTGACATACTTTTTTTATTGCCAGAAATTTTTCACGTTGCTAACTATGTGCCAGACGCGATTTTTAGTTTTTTTTTATAAAAATTTCAAAGCATTTTAGAATGTCTGTAATTTTAATATTATGTTATTTAAATATAAGAAAAACTGAAAATGAATTTGCCAGACATTAATTCGGTTGTTAAGTCTTGAGTTAAAATGATAAAGTTTTGCAGTATGATGAAGCATTGCATTTTAAGAAGCGTAATTTTTGATTTTTCCTTTTTAAATACGTCTACCTGACATACTTTTTTTATTGCCAGACATTTTTCACGTTGCTAACTATGTGCCAGACGCGATTTTAAGTTTTATTTTTATAAAAATTTCAAAGCATTTTAGAATGTCTGTAATTTTAATATTATGTTATTTAAATATAAGAAAAACTGAAAATGAATTTGCCAGACATTAATTCGATTGTTAAGTCTTGAATTAAAATGATAAAGTATTGCAGTATGATGAAGCATTGCATTTTAAGAAGCGTAATTTTTGATTTTTCCTTTTTAAATACGTCTACCTGACATACTTTTTTTATTGCCAGACATTTTTCGCGTTGCTTACTATGTGCCAGACGCGATTTTAAGTTTTATTTTTATAAAAATTTCAAAGCATTTTAGAATGTCTGTAATTTTAATATTATGTTATTTAAATATAAGAAAAACTGAAAATGAATTTGCCAGACATTAATTCGATTGTTAAGAGATAGAGATAGAGTTTTAGAAGATAACGAAAGTTCCCAAGAAGATGATATGAATGACACCGACAAAGACAGCGACGATGATGATGATGATTATGAAGATGCCTCTTTTTTGTGACGTCACTATACGCTAAAAAAACTTGAAAACTTAATATTAATTATTCATAACTTACATTTAGTAATTAGGACCATTTAAATAAAGTGTTGATTATTAATTTTAATCAAATTTTATATTCCTTTTTATGCTCGTACTACAAGCATTATACTGCAATACTTTTCATGACTTTTACATTTTAATTCAAGGCTTAACAATCGAATTAATGTCTGGCAAATTCATTTTCAGTTTTCCTTATATTTAAATAACATAATATTAAAATTACAGACATTCTAAAATGCTTTGAAATTTTCATAAAAATAAAACTTAAAATCGCGTCTGGCACATAGTTAGCAACGTGAAAAATGTCTGGCAATAAAAAAAGTATGTCAGGTAGACGTATTTAAAAAGGAAAAATCAAAAATTACGCTTCTTAAAATGCAATGCTTCATCATACTGCAATACTTTATCATTTTAATTCAAGACTTAATAATCGAATTAATGTCTGGCAAATTCATTTTCAGTTTTTCTTATATTTAAATAACATAATATTAAAATTACAGACATTCTAAAATGCTTTGAAATTTTTATAAAAATAAAACTTAAAATCGCGTCTGGCACATAGTTAGCAACGTGAAAAATGTCTGGCAATAAAAAAAGTATGTCAGGTAGACGTATTTAAAAAGGAAAAATCAAAAATTACGCTTCTTAAAATGCAATGCTTCATCATACTGCAAAACTTTATCATTTTAATTCAAGACTTAACAACCGAATTAATGTCTGGCAAATTCATTTTCAGTTTTTCTTATATTTAAATAACATAATATTAAAATTACAGACATTCTAAAATGCTTTGAAATTTTTATAGAAATAAAACTTAAAATCGCGTCTGGCACATAGTTAGCAACGTGAAAAATGTCTGGCAATAAAAAAAGTATGTCAGGTAGACGTATTTAAAAAGGAAAAATCAAAAATTACGCTTCTTAAAATGCAATGCTTCATCATACTGCAAAACTTTATCATTTTAATTCAAGACTTAACAATCGAATTAATGTCTGGCAAATTCATTTTCAGTTTTCCTTATATTTAAATAACATAATATTAAAATTACAGACATTCTAAAATGCTTTGAAATTTTCATAAAAATAAAACTTAAAATCGCGTCTGGCACATAGTTAGCAACGTGAAAAATGTCTGGCAATAAAAAAAGTATGTCAGGTAGACGTATTTAAAAAGGAAAAATCAAAAATTACGCTTCTTAAAATGCAATGCTTCATCATACTGCAATACTTTATCATTTTAATTCAAGACTTAATAATCGAATTAATGTCTGGCAAATTCATTTTCAGTTTTTCTTATATTTAAATAACATAATATTAAAATTACAGACATTCTAAAATGCTTTGAAATTTTTATAAAAATAAAACTTAAAATCGCGTCTGGCACATAGTTAGCAACGTGAAAAATGTCTGGCAATAAAAAAAGTATGTCAGGTAGACGTATTTAAAAAGGAAAAATCAAAAATTACGCTTCTTAAAATGCAATGCTTCATCATACTGCAAAACTTTATCATTTTAATTCAAGACTTAACAACCGAATTAATGTCTGGCAAATTCATTTTCAGTTTTTCTTATATTTAAATAACATAATATTAAAATTACAGACATTCTAAAATGCTTTGAAATTTTTATAGAAATAAAACTTAAAATCGCGTCTGGCACATAGTTAGCAACGTGAAAAATGTCTGGCAATAAAAAAAGTATGTCAGGTAGACGTATTTAAAAAGGAAAAATCAAAAATTACGCTTCTTAAAATGCAATGCTTCATCATACTGCAAAACTTTATCATTTTAATTCAAGACTTAACAACCGAATTAATGTCTGGCAAATTCATTTTCAGTTTTCCTTATATTTAAATAACATAATATTAAAATTACAGACATTCTAAAATGCTTTGAAATTTTCATAAAAATAAAACTTAAAATCGCGTCTGGCACATAGTTAGCAACGTGAAAAATGTCTGGCAATAAAAAAAGTATGTCAGGTAGACGTATTTAAAAAGGAAAAATCAAAAATTACGCTTCTTAAAATGCAATGCTTCATCATACTGCAATACTTTATCATTTTAATTCAAGACTTAATAATCGAATTAATGTCTGGCAAATTCATTTTCAGTTTTTCTTATATTTAAATAACATAATATTAAAATTACAGACATTCTAAAATGCTTTGAAATTTTTATAAAAATAAAACTTAAAATCGCGTCTGGCACATAGTTAGCAACGTGAAAAATGTCTGGCAATAAAAAAAGTATGTCAGGTAGACGTATTTAAAAAGGAAAAATAAAAAAATACGCTTCTTAAAATGCAATGCTTCATCATACTGCAAAACTTTATCATTTTAATTCAAGACTTAACAACCGAATTAATGTCTGGCAAATTCATTTTCAGTTTTTCTTATATTTAAATAACATAATATTAAAATTACAGACATTCTAAAATGCTTTGAAATTTTTATAAAAATAAAACTTAAAATCGCGTCTGGCACATAGTTAGCAACGTGAAAAATGTCTGGCAATAAAAAAAGTATGTCAGGTAGACGTATTTAAAAAGGAAAAATCAAAAATTACGCTTCTTAAAATGCTTTTAAAATCCAGGATTTTTACCTGGACAGATAGGATGCGCACTAATGAACGCAACCACTACCGCCAGCCAGATTGCCCAGACTCTAACCGGAAGTGCAAGAAGGAAGACATATCACAAAATCAGCTGACCTAAAATTCTTTTTTTTCAAACGTTGCTACCTCCCGTACTATTAGGTATAGGCAAATATGACACGAAGAGATAATACAAATATTAAACAAAACAATTAACTAGAAGAGGAAGAAGTATGATGTCCTTGTGCTATCACAGCGTAGCACAAGGACATCATACTTCTTCCTCCAAATAGTAAAATAACCTAAATATAAAATTAAGTGGCACAATTAATAAGCATATTTCGTATTTCGTGGTTCAGATATTTTAATTCAGTCCCATCTGGTTCATCTCCTTGTATGAGGTGTTCTTGTTGTTATATTAGTTAACTAAGTTTTGAATTCGCAGAATTACAATGAATATTTTTTAAAGGTATTGCATTTTGCAAGGAAACTAGGGACCCCGAATTTATTGTACAGGGATTCTGGTGTACGTTTACTACGACTAATTTAGTTAAGAGATTCCAAAAATAATTTTAATTTCTTGTCCCTACGAAAAAAAAAGCCAACATCACGAGGTGTTTCCAGGCGGTCACCCATCCAAGTACTGACCTCGCCCGGCGTTGCTTAACTTTGGTGATCGGACGAGAACCGGTGCAATAGCAAATAGCAAAAAAGTGTCGTGACAACTTTTCATAAGAATTTTTTCCGTCTAGCCCCCTTTCACAACGCGCGATAAGGAACTTCGTTCCAAAATTACAAAAACTAAATGATAGGTGATTAAATTTTTAATGTCAAGGTGCTTTTAAAGCGTTGGCGAATATTTGGCCTATAAGTTTGACAACAATTAATTATAAATAGCTTGACTTATTATTATGACAGATGTTCTCATTATATGACTTAATGAAAATAAATGTGACATTTGCATGCCTATTTTTGTGTGGCTAATTGTGCAGATTTTTATAATTGAATATAATGTACCACTTTCTTGCAAATAAATGATTTATTACCTATTATTATTAAACGAAACTATGGATATCCAGACCTACATAGCTCGTTTCAAATTATCTTTTAAAATCTTTACAAGCTCAAAAAGTATTCTTCTTGTGCAAAAGTAGTTTAATTATGAAATTGTACGTGTTATATAGAATTTATTACGTCAACCTAAATTCATTAAGAACAGCCTAGTGGATTCAGCGTGCGACTCTCATCCCTGAGGTCGTAGCATTTAGCATTCAGTCGAACGGTAAAGGAAAACTTGCCTTATACCCAAAAAGTCGACGGCGTGTGTCAGGTACAGGAGGCTGATCACCGCCTATTAGATTAACAAATGATCTAAAAAGTTTGTAGCGCCAATGACTTACTTATTTATTAGTTATTGGTAGCCACTTTAGAAGGTAGGTTAGGATTTCTGTTCGTTGGCAAGCCACAGCCAAGCATTACTATCAACCAAAAGCGTGTATTTTTTCTCGATCTCCCTTACTCTCTCTCTTAATCTTTCTCACTATAGCTCTCTCCCACCTCTCGCTCCATGGCACTGTGAGTGATGCAACGCTCGCTCTATCTCAATCTCTCGTTCAATCTTTCTCACTTGCTTGCTCTCGCTCCATGGCTATTTGCTTCATGCTTCGTTCGCCCTTTCTCATTCTCTCTTAATCGTGTCAACGCTCTCTCCCTTTCGACAAGAACGCTGCACATCTTCGTGACGCCAATATTATTTTCCATGCGTAAAATTTTTACCCTCATGCGCCTAAAGAAGTTTCACTTCAAAAACTCTTTTTCTAGACCTTAACTATCAGAAACTATTGTGTGTGAACTTTGTCTACATACAACTAAAACGTAGAACATAAATAGCATCCACAATCATCTTGGCAGCAGTAAATATGTCAAATCTGAATTTTTATTATGGCAGTAAATTAGCGCAAAATGGCCGCCAACTTGTCAGCTGTCAAGTGCAATGCAGCGCGGTAAAACACCGAAAAACTGCGAATATTGTGAGCAAGAACGGAATTTATACTAAATGTTGTGTCAGCAACGATTTATTGTGGAAAACAAGTGTTTAAATTTTATTATAGTAACTGGACAGTTTATTCGTGAATTATATTTATGAATCACTCTAATATCACGGTGAATTAAATAATATCGGAATAAGCTTAAAACGAACCTTTTTTTAAAATATCTCTCATTATATTTTTTGTTTAATTTTTTTCTTTGATTATTGTTATTGTGTGTGTTTTTGTTTGTAATAAATGATATGTCTATTATCTATGTCTTTGTCCTTGAGTATTAAGAATATCCATAGCGCTAAATCACCTGCATCATGAGTACTAATTAGGTATCACTTAGTTAAATGTATGTAATAAATGTTTTAATTTTTTTTGTATATGTATTCCATCTTTGGCTTTCTTTAGTTATATATAATATATGTTAGCTGTAGGATTTTTAAATTAATAAATAATTAATCTAATCATTTCTTCAGATATATAAACCTGAGAACAAGAGCTGCAGTACTTCTTTTACCAGAATCAAACTATAATAAAATTAATTTCGTTTTTTTTTTAGTTTTTTAAGTTATACTATATCTATATGTATTACGTACTATAAATAAGAAAGATTTGTATGTAAAAATGTTTGTAACGAATTAGCTCAAAAAATACTGAACCGATTTTAAAAATTCTTTCACGATTTGATGCTACATTATACATACATATACTAATATAAGCTATTTTAATAAGGATCCCTACTAAAACAACAATAATGTTACCCAAGGTGTAAAAAAAGCCTATAAAATATCTTTCATCGCATGCGCTGCGAAAACTATTGATGATGGAACAAAAAAATGTTCCACAATATTAAAAAACATTAATATCTTCAAAATTAAAAAAAAAATGTCCACCCGGAAGCCGGGACGGGCTGCTAGTCCTATAAATACCAAAAGGTGTTGGTAAAAGGGACTACGAAACACTCGCTCGTACAAAAAAAAAATATCGTGAGGAATTCTTCACATACGTCAGATAGGCTGATAACTACTTTTCTATGAAGTATTTCCGAACCAATTCGACTTAGGGTCCTTCAAGAAAGGAGCGTACCAATTCTTGAAAGGCCGGCAACGCACTCGCGAACCCTCTGTTACTTAGAGTATCCATGGGCGGAGGGTATTTCTGATCCAATTCAACTTAGGGTCCTTCAAGAAAGGAGAGTACAAATTCTTAAAAGGCCGGCAACGCACTCGCGAACCCTCTGTTACTTAGAGTATCCATGGGCGGAGGGTATTTCTGATCCAATTCAACATAGGGTCCTTCAAGAAAGGAGCGTACAAATTCCTAAAGTGCCGGCAACGCACTCGCGAACCCTCTGTTACTTAGAGTATCCATGGGCGGAGGGTATTTCTGATCCAATTCAACTTAGGGTCCTTCAAGAAAAGAGCATACCAATTCTTGAAAGGCCGGTAACGCACTCGCGAGCCCTCTGGCACTGAGAGTGCCCATGGACGGCGTTATCACTTATCAGGTGAGCCTCGTACCCGTTTGTTTTATGTTCTATAAAAAAAAATCAAAGAAATGCAATCTACCTAGTTAGGGTTGTAGCGCCATTGGAGTATTATTATTACATGATAAGTCACGCCTCTGAAACAGCTGTTATCTAGAATAACACTTGCTGTGAGGTCGTAGGTTCGATCCCCGGCCGTACACTCGAACGGTGAAGGAAAACATTGTGAGAAAACAGGCTTTAGACCCAATACCAAAGGCGTGTGTCAGGCCGCCTTAACAAATGAAACATATACAGAAATCTGAGGCCCAGACCTAAAAACGTAGCGATTAATTTTTTGTTTAATAAGTAAAAGTATCATTATTATTTGGAATGTAATTACATAATCAGCTTCGAACCCGGAACCAGTTTCCATCAAGCATGCATCCCTCTCTATGTGTGCACGTGTGCGTGAGTAAACACAAGACCCTTTGAAAGCTCTGCGCGTGTGTGCGTTAATACAGGTATCGAAATGGGGTGACCAGCGTTGGAATTTTACCCATTCTTTGGGTCTTTTGCGTTGGGGGATTTGGAATAATTATTTATTTATGCTTTATTACCTTATACACAAACATACACAATATAAAAAAACAAGCGATTTTTTCCAGGCAACCCTAATGTGGAACAATGAAAAAGAAACACCTACAGGGAGTAGAGTACAAGAATTGCAAAAATTATTATTAATTTAAATTAATTATTAATTATTTATATTATGTAAAATGTTAAGGACTTAGACTCTCACTAGGTCCGTTGTGCGTAAAGACCTGGAAAATTAAGCCAGTAGCACCATCCAGAAGCCCAGAAGTCTCCTGGGCACCTACAGGCTTCACGGATCGACCTCACTGCTCCGAGGATTTCTGAACGTTGTTTTTTTATATATGTATATTCAAACTAATTTAACGTGGAAATAACAAACTCTAAGTATTAAAATTAAATCGAGATGCTCGCGTTTTTGATAGTAATAATAATAATTTATTGCAAGAATATGGTACAAAAATGTGTAAGGTGGTACAATTTGTGTCGTATATATCATATAAAACATTATTAAATTTATATTAACTACAGTGTCTTACGCAAACAATCATTTATTGAATAATACATGACAATAATGATGACAGATGGGTCAAAAAGACTCTGTGCTCGGAATGACTCAGTGGGTAGGTAATAGAGGGATGGAATAAAAGGGATAGCGGGTAAGGACTGGAAGACGGTGGCCACGATCAGAGACATGTGGAAGAATTTGGAGGAGGCCATCCATCAGGTCCTGTTATATAAACATATACTTAATATAATTCTGATGTAGTACTCGAATACAGGCTATTTTTATTCAAATTCGAAAAATTTACACACCGTTCTGCTGTAAGTTAAAAGCAAAGACATGCCCATTTAATTATAACAATCAAACAGTCACGGACATTATACATTACAATAATAAGGTAATAAATTTAATAAAATAAATTATATTAGCGAATAATAACTTACTTTAGTAAATAATGTTTTTTCTACTAAACTACTAAATAATTCATTCTGATTTTGAAAATATAAATATAATAATTTGGCAGTAAAAGAGCTTTTTTAGCTTGCATTTTAAAATTGCTTAAAATCTTCACTTAAGTAAATAACGAATTCACTTCAACAAGTTACCTCAATATCTTATAATTATAAGATATTAAGGTAAGATAAAAGGTTTAGACTACTAAATAATTTATTCTGATTTTGGAAATCATTTTATGTTAAAAAGCTCTTTCAGCTTGCATTTTTAACTTTAAACACTTACTTAAGTAAATAATGGATATATTTCAAATCAAACGGTTAACTTAATATCTTAAAATTAGTTCGTCTAATAAACTACTAAATAATTTATTCTGATTTTGGAAATCATTTTATGTTAAAAAGCTCTTTCAGCTTGCATTTTTAGCTTTAAACACTTACTTAAGTAAATAATGGATATATTTCAAATCAAACGGTTAACTTAATATCTTAAAATTAGTTTGTCTAATAAACTACTAAATAATTCATTCTGATTTTGGGAATTATTTGTGAACGAGCTTTTTTAGCTAAGTTGTTTAGCTTTAAATCTTTACGTAACTAAATAACTAATTCATCTCAAATCAAACAGCTATCTAATTATCTTAAAAACTTTTTGAAGTTATACTTCTTTAGGCGCGTTATGAAAAATTTATGAGAGTGAAATTTTACGATGCGCGCGCACCGTGACACAAAATTAACAGAATGAAGTTGCCCACGGAAGATGCTACGGCATTGGCCATAATTTTAAAACAACATTCGAATCATAATAGAATTTATGTCACACTTAATGTAAGAGAATAATAATAAATATTTATTTATTTAATTTTTCAAATGTAAACCGAACTTTATTGACTATAATGACTCCATTTCCAGTCTTTGATTATTTAATTGTAATTAATTATTTGCATGCAATCAAAAACTATTTTTAATAATGCCAAAGAAGTATAACTTACGCGCGTACATAAGTACACGCACCTTTTTTTTTAAATTAAAAAATTTTTTTTATATTCAAATGCATTTTTACGTATTACACACTTGCAACCCCGGTCGAAACTAAATGAAATTCCCGATCGGCCATCACATCAGTTCGTGTTGATTCCCCGTTCGTTACGCGTGTTTGTTTACACACAATTCTGTGTTACACTGTGTTTTGTGTTTCTGTGTCATTCCTTACAATTGTGATTCATTTTGGCTGTTTGGAAAACGGTGAGCTTTTAATTCAATCGTTTTTATTCTTTGAAATGACTCTACCAGAGATAAATAATCTACATACAGAGAAATCAAAAGCTTTAACTGTTAAATTATAATACAATTTGTTTATCCATTACTGGTTATAATATATAAGTTACGATTTAATAACAACACATTTGAAATGACTCTATCGATATTTGAAATTTGACTTCGGGAAATTAATTTAGACACAATGAAATCTTTAAAGCTTTGAAAATTAAGCATTTTTATTTAAAACTTTAGAGGCGATTTAATTGGCATAAACATACATTTCTTAATTCATATTACCAGTTTAAAATAGAAAGTTTTTGTAAGGTCCAAGTAATTCAGAGTCCCTATCCCTATTTGTTGAGTACAGGGTCTGTTGAAAAACATCGTGAGTAAATTTAGACCCAATAATTGAGATGTCGTGCAGACTGCTTTTTTATTAATACTCAAACAATTGATTATTTAAAGCCAAAAATATGTATTTTAAAAACATACTCCGCGTATTGATTTACGCAATTAACATAATATGTAGCGAGAGATGAGAGAGTAGAGATGTGGGGTCTCTTTGCATCTTCTACCGTATTTACAATGGAGAAAATAAAAATAAAATAAAATATATTTATTATGGAACATAAGATACATGTATCACTTATTCCACGTCATTAAATTTGAATTTTTGGGCATCCCTACTCATCGGCAAAGAAGACAGAGGGTGTAGGAAAGAAAAAGCCGGCGTAAAAAACTCTCGGTACTCTTTTAAAATAGCAAATCAAACAACACTTATTTTAAAACAAATATCGAAAATTAATTAGAAGTAGCCTGTCTAGCACTAGTCCCAAGCCCTTTTATCAACTAGATAATCGTTGACTTTATAGTAAGCCTTTTTACACAGCTTTTCTTTAATACATTTCTTAAATTTATTGAAAGGCAGAGATAAAAGAGCCTCTGGGATTTTATTAAAGAAGAGTATCCCTATTCCTGAGAGTTCAGAGTTGTTCAGACTAATACCTGCAGCTGAGTTTCATTACGTCGGGCCAGTATAAAATACCATCCGTATCACCTCGACGTCAGTCGTTCTACAACTGAGCGTTTCTTAAGACAGTTTACCACTATGTGGAACCAGCTGCCCACTGAAGTATTCGACTTAGGATCAAAGAGCGTACCAATTCTTATAAAGCTGGCATCAATCGCGGGTCTGCCAATGTGAGTGACCATGGGCGGTATCACTTAACAGACATACCAAAAAACTTTAGAGGTGTCAAGGGACACCCGGATGGAACGAAATTCCTTTCGATTAATTTATATGTTAATTGGTATCATAACAGTATGATAGATTTTCTCGACACCAATCTTACGACGAAAAAAAAGCCAACATCACGAGGTGTTCCCAGGCGGTCACCCATCCAAGTACTGACCTCGCCCGACGTTGCTTAACTTCGGTGATCGGACGAGAACCGGTGTATTACAATAGCAAATAGCAAAAAAGTGTCGTGACAACTTTTCGTAAGAATTTTTTCCGTCTAGCCCCCTTTCACAACGCGCGATAAGGAACTTCGTTCCAAAATATAATGCGAATTCAGCTAAAATAACTTTCCATATGATGCGATTTTGAAATTTCTTTTATGAAATCATAAATTAAGTAGATAAGAAAATGTTTCTTAAAAAATATTTTGAATAAAGTCGAAAACTGGGTTGATTTGATCCTTTATTACAACCCTACAATATCCCTGAGTATCTTCTTCTAGTAGTGCTTCTCCACTACTGGAAGTTGGCGGTCAGCTCGTCATACTTCTTCTTATTCTTCTGAGTATCAGGGTACATTTATTTCCAAAATATTTAATTGTTCACCCGTGAGAAGCAGTCGCTGTTTGTAAACATATAATTTAAAATTCAATGTTTTTTATAAATCAATCGATTTGCAAAGCAAATACGTACAGATTAATAAAAATATTCATGCAAAGTCATCTATAAATAATAAATCAGTGGCGCTACAACCTCTTAAGGTCTGGGCCTTTGATTTCTGAATCTGTTTCATGATCATTTTTAAATCTAATAGGCAAATAAAGGTTGTAGCGGTTTTTTATATATCTTTAAGCACTCGTAATGGAAAACATCGACTCAAAAAGCCGACTGTCACTAGATAATAACTTCATATTAAGAAAAGAATAGCACAGAATAGATACAGAATCTAAGGCCAAAGTACTCTCTCTTGACTAAAGTACACTTTCGTATAGGTAATGTTGAGAAATTTAGTGATAAATAATCCCATGCGGGCGGATGTGAGTTGTTAAATATTCCTTTAGAACGTCTCTGGCCATGGGCGTCATGTTTCCTGAGATCATCACGACTCTTTGATCACCAAGTGATTGGAAAAACTAGTGACTGTCTTAATATATTTTATTCGTAATAATAATAATAATTTATTGCAAGAATGTGGTACAAAAATGGATAAAGTACAATCGTAAGTTCGCATATTCTGCCACACACAATGGCGCGCAAATTTGTCTTTAAAGGAATTTTACATTTTACATTATTAGTCATATGAATTGGTAAATTTATATATTATTTGTATCGCACATATCATACGTTATTATTATATCAACTACAGTGTCTCACGCAAATCTTCTATCTATATATATATAATGAAAATGGTCTTCGTTTGAGGCTCAATCACGCCTAAACCACTGATCGTATCGACATGAAACTACCACCATTAGAAATTTTTCCTAGATGGTTTATGGCTATTTATTTATTAAATTCCAACGTTCCTTCATTTTTTTATTGCTGTTTTACTTTTATGAAAATTTATCCATACGGACTTCACCGCGGAAACATTCGGGGAGGCTTCCTAGAACCTCTAAACGTCAACATCTGTTAAAAACTCGATTTTCGAAATATTTCGATTTTCTTAGCGGGAAGTTAAAAAGAAGAATAATAAAAATATGAAAAAAAATAAAATAATGAAACATAAAATTTATTTTAATTCGTCCAGCAAAGCGGGCGCGAAACGGCTAGTAATCATTTATTGATACATGTTTTCCAAAAAGCCAAGTCGATTTTTAAAGACTCCAGTCGGAAGATTTTTTAATACTTTTGGTATTGTAAACCTTGATTGCTATACAAAAGGTGTTTTTCCTAAACATTTTCAGATTGGCACAGTCAATTTCTCCCCATGTCTATTTCGACAGATTTTTATTCCCGTTGACGTAGGAAAACTTTGGAAAACCTCTGTACTCCTTTAAAAAATATCAGTGGTGTCACAACCGTTTTAGGTCAGGGCCTCAGATCTGTTTGACATGTCAACCTGATGGCTGATCATCTACTAGCATATTAATGCAAGTAGGTGATCAGCTTCTCGACACAGATTGATTTTTTTTTGACGTGATAACGTCTTTAAAATCGTTTTAGTCGGGTGACATGTTCAGAAACTTGTGTCACACCAAAACCTCACGAGCGCGATCGCAGGTATAACGAGAGAGAGACGGACCGATCTCCCGTCTCATCTCGAGCGCTGCCAGTCATTCCGTGAATGTATGAAGAAAAATGTATATCATAGTCGAATAAGTAAACTTGTCATTTTACACCCGAAATTTATCATCAAAAGTGTGAATAAAACGATAGATGTAATTTAAAATTTGAAAAAATTGTTATCTCCATTAATTCCTTACTTCCCAAAAACTTATATCACCAATAAGACGTTATCACGTAAACATCTCGATCGGAAACCTACTTTACAAACAACCAATATAATTTTTTTAATTTCTTTATTTTACACAAAAATATAATACAATCATAATAAGTTACATTAGCAAACCGCTGTGGTTTATATTGATGTAATCATAACAGTCTTCTTCAGGAGCGCGACAAATGCATATAAAAGTAGTTTTTGGAACGAAGTTCCTTATCGCGCGTTGTGAAAGGGGGCTAGACGGAATAAATTCTTACGAAAAGTTGTCACGACACTTTTTTGCTATTTGCTATTGTAATCCACCGGTTCTCGTCCGATCACCGAAGTTAAGCAACGTCAGGCGAGGTCAGTACTTGGATGGGTGACCGCCTGGGAACACCTCGTGATGTTGGCTTTTTTTTTCGTCGTAAGATTGGTGTCGAGAAAATCTATCATACTGTTATGATACCAATTAACATATAAAATAATCGAAAGGAATTTCGTTCCATCCGGGTGTCCCTTGACACCTCTAAAGTTTTTTAATTTGCTGTTTATATTGGTTGGCGTTAGGCAATCTAATATGTGATTTGGTAGACCATTTATTATCTAAATATATTTAGATAGAAACTAAATGGAATAGGTTTGGTCCCTGTGGCAGACCTTTAATGCTGGCATATCCTCGCTGTATTGCGATGATTCGTTGTGGAAAGCACCAGCTCTGGAATCACCTCATAAATTAGTTTGGTGATACCTCTAAAGTGTCGGATTATATTTGACAAATCCGCGGGCAAATTGACAGAAATATTTTCATTTTTATGTATTTTTTAGGCTTCAAGTGAACCTTAAAGTGCGAATTTAAATATTTATTACGCCAATGCATTTAGATTTATATCACACACAACACAATACATACACAAAACAACATTAAATCTTATTATTCATTTAGGTAACATCAAAAACAAATATATATATATATATAAAAAATGCTTCTTATTTTACATTTACTGCCAATTTTCAAATCAAGGGCGGAGAACGGAAGAGGAGAACTGGCAATAAACTCTCCGCCACTCTTGGAGGACAGACTCTTATATTTGAGCCGTTTATTTTAGGCCCCCACCCCGCGCCAGCGTTTTTGCTTGTCCGATAAACATATTTGTTATTCCCACGGTATGTTATCACATATATACATATATTCATGGAAATCTAAACTTAAATTTCAATATTTGACTTGCAAATACTCCTCAATATCACCCACTTCTTCCTACCAAGTCATAGGTTCATTCGCCATTTCTTTCTAAACTAGACCATTCTCAATTAACGTAATAAGTCATGACTTCAGAAGAAGAGACAAAAAACCTTGGGCATATATATATATAAGATGTCGTGGTATCGAGACTTTCAGAGTAAACGGCTTACAGTAAATAAACTCAATGAAGGAATGTCTAGACAGGAAATGTGATCGAATTGGATCTAGAATAAAATATTGTATATTTCCAGCTGTTTTTTTTCATTTGTAGTATTCTTAAAAGGCCGGCAACGCACTCGCGAGCCCTCTGGCATTGAGAGTGTCCATGGGCATGTATCACTTAACATCAGGTGAGCCTCCTGCCGGTTTGCCCCCTGGTCTATAAAAAAAAGTATGGGGCAAAGGGTTCCAATGCGCTAATTAATGGTCGATTAAAAAGAGTGGCGGAGAGTTTATTGCCAGTTCTTCTCTTCCGTTCTACGACATTGATTTGAGAACTGGCAGTAAATGTAAAATTAGAAGCATTTAACGATATTTCTTTTATTGACGTTCATAAGAATACATTGTGTTACTTAAATGAATAAATAATTTTGAAAATATATCCATCCATCATCCTTCTTAGGCAATTCATTCACGATCTCCGCCATTAAGTTGTGGAATACGCTGCCCGACTCCGTACGATTGGCTACCTCTCTGTCATCTTTTATAACTCTTCTGTATAATCATTTCTTAACCTTATCCTATCCTGATCAATCGTGACTTGTATAAATCTTATGTTTCCTTTTACATCACTATTCGCTGTTCATGTATTTGTAAGATTAGCTTATAAGATTATAGTCTGTTATTAATATTTTTTTTTGTATTACTTTAGATTAAGGTACTATATATATATATATTATTTTTTATATAACATTTGGTTCTGCACTTCTCGCACGCATCATGTTTCTTTTTTTAGTTTTTCTCTTTAACTAGGGTTGCCTGGAAGAGATCGCTTATTAGCGATAAGGCCGCCCGTTGCATGCCTTATAATTTTTTTTGTATTGTGTTTCATTCTTTTTTTTTTGCAACGAAGTGTAAAATAAATATAAGAGAGTTTTTTACACTGGGTTTTTCTTTCGGCCTGTCTTTGCCGATGAGTAGGGATGTCTACCGATTTAAATTTAATGACGTGGAATAAGTGATAGTATCTTATATTCCATACTAAAAATATTCTTTTTATAATGCAAACACTTTTAAAAATTGCTAATAAGCCTCTCAAAGCTCGGCTAATCAGTCCCCGGACTAGCGGCCTTTGTCTTTGAACACTCAAAGCACTTAAAGACAGACAGTTGTTACCTAATAACGTATTACAGTGTATTGCGTCAGTAAAAGCTATAGACGACATTACGAAATAATACTGAAACTAAACAAGTAAAAGATGTGTAAATAATAACTTATATATAAAAATGTGTATTTTATAAATAAATCGAAATATACTATGTTATTTAATAACATGTATCCTAGCTTATAAATATTATGACACTATCTGGTCAATATATTCCTAAAGCCTTGTTGTATGTCCAAAAAAATATAAACGATTTTGAAACAAATGGTGACTTTCACCAGTATAATACGCGAAATAGAACTAATTTGAGTGTACGACCAACCAGGCTCCAAAAGATAAACCACTCCTTATATGGAAATTGTATTCGTTTTTACAACAAACTCCCAAGCGAAATTAGAGAATTATCATTAATAAATTCAAAGCCCTCGTTAAACGAAAATTAATCAACAAAGCTTTTTATAAATATGAGGACTACTTAAATGATCCTAATCCTTGGGATTGATTTGCTCCAGTTCATACAATTTGTATGACAATGCTTGGCGATTAAAAAGAGTGGCGGAAAGTTTCTTGCCAGTTCTTCTTACCCGCTCTACGCCCTTGACTTGCGAACTGGTAGTAAATGTAAATTTACGATTAATTTAACTTGACGATTCAAAAGTGTACTTGGTTACCCACTTGAATAAAGATATTTTGAGTTTTTGAGTTTTATAAATTCAAAAAAAGAACAATAACTAACCTTTAAATATAATAACTAAAATATATTATTAAAAGGAGTCCCTTTAAATAGCTAGACTAATTCTTTCTCCGAGGTAGCTGCCAGCTCTTCGGTCTCCAGTGATGTCGACTAACTAAAGTAAAAACTAACTGAATATTGTTTTTATTTTTGATCATAGAAAAAAACTATGTTATTTGTTACTTTATTCATATAGGTAACCAAGTACACTTATGAACGTCAACAGAAAAAAAACCAATCTAAATTTACATTTTCTACCAGCTCGCAAGTCAAGGGCGTAGAACGTAAGAGAAGAACTGGCAAGACACTCTCCGTCACTCTTTTTGATCGCCGAGTTTTGAGTCATATAAATTGTTTGAACTGGAGCAAATCAAAATAAATAATCGTCAAATTTATAAAAAGCTTTATTGATTTATTTACGTTTACCGAGAGTTAATAATTTATTCAGTGATAATTCTCTAATTTCGCTTGGGAGTTTGTTGTAAAAACGAATACAATTTCCATATAAGGGGTTTATCTTCTGGAGCCTGGTTAGTACGCTTAGATTAGTTCTGTTTCGAGTATTATACTGGTGAAAGTCACCATTTGTTTTAAAATCGTTTATATTTTAAATAAATAATGTCTAAATAACAATGCACAGCTTTATCGCCCGGACTTTGCTTTGACTTGTTTAAGCTATCGCAGAAGCTTAAAAGGAGTAGAATATACTCGTACATATTTGACGACTCATTGGTCTAGTGGTTAGTACCCCTGACTGCGAATCCATGGGTCCCGGGTTCGATCGCTGAGACGAACATCGATGTGATGAGCATTTGGTGTTGTGCTTAGGTCTTGGGTGTTTAAATTTGTATTTATATGTCTATCTATCTATAATATGTATGTATATCCGATGCCTAGTACCCATAACACAAGCTTCACCAGCTTAGCATGGGACTCGGTCAATTGGTGTGAAATGTCTTTAAAAAAAAAAAATAGACAGCGCTGAATCATTAGCACACCATACACATTACACATCATACACAGCCGAATTAGGTATTACTTAGTTAAATTGAATAATTTTTATTAATCCTTTCGTTTTTGAACCTTTCGTATATGTATTCCATCTTTGGCTATATCTTTAGTTATATATATATGTTATCTGTTACGATATAAATAAATGCACGTGAAATGAGACAAATGGAAGAATTTAGAGGAGGCATTCTCTCTGTCAGAGAAGAGTAATATTAAATATAATTTTTTTTTTGCGACCGAGGCGCAAACTAGCTGCTGTGGTGTCTGCCAGAATGACCAGCGCTGTGGAACAGTCTGCTCCTCAGCATAATGCTGAGCCAGGGCCAATTACAGCCACAGAACACACGCATTACACACTTGAAACGAACCGAATGGGAAAAAATTTCGTTATTTTTTTCTCTTTGATTATTGTTATTGTGTGTGTTTTTGTTAGTAATAAATGTTATGCCTTTGTCTAATATATTTATTTATTTTGAACATTTGTATTTATTATAAATATTAGGTTTTAAATAAAAACTTTTTGGTAATATTCTCCTCGATGGTTTCGTAAAATGTTCGTACCGCTCTGTACTCTATTAGTCTAATCACGTAAACAAACTGTAACTAACAGTTATACATAGAAAGGAATTCAAATGTTCAGTGGTGCTATAACCTTATTAGGTCTGGGCCTCAGATTTCTGGACCTGTTTCATGATTTGATAATCTAATAGGCAAGTAGGTGATCAGCCTCCTGAGTCCTTCACCGTTCGAGCAAATGTTTGCGCATAGAATGTTCATTGGTGCACAGAGAATCGAACCTACGACCTCAGGTATGAGAGTCGCACGCTGAAGCCACTAGGCCAACACTGCTCTGACAACTTTTTTACAATATATTGGAAATAAATACTTTATTTACAATATTCCTAACCTAATAATAATAATTAAAAAAAAAAACAAAGCTGGCATTTCCTCGCTGTATTGCGATACTTATTCGTTGAGGAAAATAAATATCGATATATCGGTACATCACTAGCGGCTGCAGTGGAACGATAAGCTGCTCAAATAGTGATGCGCATACAATCTGCATAAATTTACGTTGAATAATTGGGGATTGACTTTCGAAGTATCTAAGGCTGCGTTCACACTGGCGTTTCGTCACTGATGGTTCGGATTCTGTGCACCAATTTTCTATGAATCTTCGTTTGAGGTCTGTCAAAAACATTAGGTTTGACAGGAGTCATAGTCCCCCCCCCCATGTATCTTGCCGTAACGTTTTTCAGTACCCTAGTATACTGTACTCAAGTATAGTAACGTTTCGTGACCACCTTGTGTCTGTTTAGTTACTATTATGTGGTGTAAGTCGAAAATAATATTAAAAATAACGCGTAATTCAATCCCCGCCCCGCATCGTAACGTTTTACAAAAGGCCCCCCCCCCCCCAAAACGCGTTACGTAATACTTGAACGCTCCCTTAAGACCCAAAAATCGTATCAGTCACAGAAAGCTATCAGATCTCTCTCTTTTAAAAACTATTAAATTGAATTACTGTCCAATGTCCGCGAGAAGAGATAGACTTCGATAGCTGAGAGAAGAGTTCTTTTTCAATGGAATCTCGCTATTGGACTGGGCTGTTTTGGAGAGCGTAGTCCAGAATGAGCTTTTCTCACGACTAGGGGCGTCTCCTGCGAGTTCAGACCCGTGGTCTATCACCTGAAGGGCTGTGCAGGACAGAATCTCACTGGAGTGAGTACGAAGGGACCTTGCCTTCCCCGGTGAAGGCTGTTTGTGGGATCCGGATCCGTTAGAATGGTGACACTTATAGGCTTTGATACCATGTGCACCATCAGGTGGAAGTGGAGTGTGGAAGCCAACTTCATTCTTCAGGCTATTATAAGAAGACTTCGATACTTAGTCAGCAGTACATATAGGTATGTTATCTAAAGCTGGCGGCTTCAACACATTTACACTTTGTGCTTGTGTAGTGTCTGTGAATAAGCGCGAGACGTGATGTCAAACTGAAATACAATCACAAATACATCACGAAAAGACTGTCCGTCTCTCTCGCGCTCGGTCAAGCTCATGAGTATAAAAGAGACAGTTATTGTTTTTCTTTTGCTACTGTTTATGTTGATCATTACTGTTTTATATTATTATTATTTTATACATGTCGATCTTTTTTCAAACATTACCAGGGCAATCTCGTGAAATGGTGCACAATGTTTTTAATTATTTTAAGCATCCTTATTAAAACAGTTTAATGAAAAAATGTTACATTTAATTTGACATCAGATGCGACTGGGGTTTCTAACAGGAGTATTGAAATAATAGTTAGTGAAGTAAAAGTGAAGTGTGTTGATCTAGATGGAGCTTATGTCGAAAAATGAAAAATTATTTACACAAACTACTCTTATACGTTCTTGGTCGGGCTTAGAACTTTTGGATCCACCCTCGTATGCACATAATATTTATATGTATTTGACACATTTTTATTTATTTACAACCCACCCAATCTTACTAAAACCAGAGTAGACTAAAATATATAGCTTGGCAAAAAAGTCATATTTTAAACATACCGTATAGTGAAATTACATTAGTGAATAGTGTGAGTACTGTGAACGCGCCAGCTTTCGATAACCGACCTATTCAATCTGATTATCAAAATAGTACCGCGTTTTAAATACAAGAAACGCCATCTAGTGGTCGGTATGAAAACTAATTCATTAAATACTTAGAGACATTCTCAGTTTTATAGTATTAATAAATTTATTCATGGGTTACAAAGGTCAATATATAAGAGATATATTTACATTTCCAGTTCCCAAATCAATCAAGAAAACAAATCATCATCATGTTTCATCATCAGACGTCGAGGCAGATTACGAAATACCATCCGTATCACCTCGACGTCCGTCGTTCCACAACTGAGCGTTTTTTAAGGCACGTCACCACTATGTGGAACCAGCTGCCTACTGAAGTATTTCCTAACCAATTTGACTAAGGGACTTTCAAGAAAAGAGCGTATCAATTCTTAAACAGCCGGCAACGCACTCGCGAGCCCTCTGGCATTTAGGGAGTTCCTGGGCGATAGGTATTTTCGAACCAATTTGACTAAATGTCTTTTAAGAAAAGAGCATATCAATTCTTAAAAGGCCGGTAACGCACTCGCGAGCCCTCTGGCATTAAGAGTGTCCATGGGCGATAGGTATTTCCAAACCAATTTGATTAAGGGTCTTTCTAGAAAATAGCGAATCAATTCTTAAAAGGCCGGCAACGCACTCGCGAGCCCTCTGGCATTTAGAGTGTCCAAGGGCGATAGGTATTTCCGAACCAATTCGACTAAATGTTTTTCAAGAAAAGAGCGTATCAATTCTTAAAGAACCGGCAACGCACTCGCGAGCCCTCTGGCATTTAGAGTGTCCAAGGGCGATAGGTATTTTCGATCCAATTAGACTAAGGGTCTTTCAAGAAAAGAGCGTATCAATTCTTAAAGGGCCGGCAACGCACTTGCGAGCCCTCTGGCATTAAGAGTGTCCATGGGCGATAGATATTTCCGAACCAATTTGACTAAATGTTTTTCAAGAAAAGAGCGTATCAATTCTTAAAGAACCGGCAACGCACTCGCGAGCCCTCTGGCATTTAGAGTGTCCAAGGGCGATAGTTATTTCCGAACTAATTTGAGTAAGAGTCTTTCAAGAAAAGAGCGTATCAATTCTTAAAGGGCCGGCAACGCACTTGCGAGCCCTCTGGCATTAAGAGTGTCCATGGGCGATAGATATTTCCGAACCAATTTGACTAAATGTTTTTCAAGAAAAGAGCGTATCAATTCTTAAAGAACCGGCAACGCACTCGCGAGCCCTCTGGCATTTAGAGTGTCCAAGGGCGATAGTTATTTCCGAACTAATTTGAGTAAGAGTCTTTCAAGAAAAGAGCGTATCAATTCTTAAAGGGCCGGCAACGCACTTACGAGCCCTCTGGCGTTTAGAGTGTCCAAGGGCGATAGGTATTTTCGATCCAATTAGACTAAGGGTCTTTCAAGAAAAGAGCGTATCAATTCTTAAAGAACCGGCAACGCACTCGCGAGCCCTCTGGCATTTAGAGTGTCCAAGGGCGATAGTTATTTCCGAACTAATTTGAGTAAGAGTCTTTCAAGAAAAGAGCGTATCAATTCTTAAAGGGCCGGCAACGCACTTACGAGCCCTCTGGCATTTAGAGTGTCCAAGGGCGATAGGTATTTCCGAACCAATTCGACTTAGGGTCCCTCAAGAAAAGAGCGTATCAATTCTTAAAGGGCCGGCAACGCACTTGCGAGCCCTCTGGCATTTAGAGTGTCCAAGGGCGATAGGTATTTCCGAACCAATTCGACTTAGGGTCCCTCAAGAAAAGAGCGTATCAATTCTTAAAGGGCCGGCAACGCAGTCGCGAGCCCTCTGGCATTTAGAGTGTCCAAGGGCGATAGTTATTTCCGAACTAATTTGAGTAAGAGTCTTTCAAGAAAAGAGCGTATCAATTCTTAAAGGGCCGGCAACGCACTTGCGAGCCCTCTGGCATTAAGAGTGTCCAAGGGCGATAGGTATTTCCGAACCAATTCGACTTAGGGTCCCTCAAGAAAAGAGCGTATCAATTCTTAAAGGGCCGGCAACGCACTCGCGAGCCCTCTGGCATTTAGAGTGTCCAAGGGCGATAGGTATTTTCGATCCAATTAGACTAAGGGTCTTTCAAGAAAAGAGCGTATCAATTCTTAAAGGGCCGGCAACGCACTTGCGAGCCCTCTGGCATTAAGAGTGTCCATGGGCGATAGATATTTCCGAACCAATTTGACTAAATGTTTTTCAAGAAAAGAGCGTATCAATTCTTAAAGAACCGGCAACGCACTCGCGAGCCCTCTGGCATTTAGAGTGTCCAAGGGCGATAGTTATTTCCGAACTAATTTGAGTAAGAGTCTTTCAAGAAAAGAGCGTATCAATTCTTAAAGGGCCGGCAACGCACTTGCGAGCCCTCTGGCATTAAGAGTGTCCATGGGCGATAGATATTTCCGAACCAATTTGACTAAATGTTTTTCAAGAAAAGAGCGTATCAATTCTTAAAGAACCGGCAACGCACTCGCGAGCCCTCTGGCATTTAGAGTGTCCAAGGGCGATAGTTATTTCCGAACTAATTTGAGTAAGAGTCTTTCAAGAAAAGAGCGTATCAATTCTTAAAGGGCCGGCAACGCACTTGCGAGCCCTCTGGCATTAAGAGTGTCCAAGGGCGATAGGTATTTCCGAACCAATTCGACTTAGGGTCCCTCAAGAAAAGAGCGTATCAATTCTTAAAGGGCCGGCAACGCAGTCGCGAGCCCTCTGGCATTAAGAGTGTCCATGGGCGATAGATATTTCCGAACCAATTTGACTAAATGTTTTTCAAGAAAAGAGCGTATCAATTCTTAAAGAACCGGCAACGCACTCGCGAGCCCTCTGGCATTTAGAGTGTCCAAGGGCGATAGGTATTTTCGATCCAATTAGACTAAGGGTCTTTCAAGAAAAGAGCGTATCAATTCTTAAAGGGCCGGCAACGCACTTGCGAGCCCTCTGGCATTAAGAGTGTCCATGGGCGATAGATATTTCCGAACCAATTTGACTAAATGTTTTTCAAGAAAAGAGCGTATCAATTCTTAAAGAACCGGCAACGCACTCGCGAGCCCTCTGGCATTTAGAGTGTCCAAGGGCGATAGTTATTTCCGAACTAATTTGAGTAAGAGTCTTTCAAGAAAAGAGCGTATCAATTCTTAAAGGGCCGGCAACGCACTTGCGAGCCCTCTGGCATTAAGAGTGTCCATGGGCGATAGATATTTCCGAACCAATTTGACTAAATGTTTTTCAAGAAAAGAGCGTATCAATTCTTAAAGAACCGGCAACGCACTCGCGAGCCCTCTGGCATTTAGAGTGTCCAAGGGCGATAGTTATTTCCGAACTAATTTGAGTAAGAGTCTTTCAAGAAAAGAGCGTATCAATTCTTAAAGGGCCGGCAACGCACTTACGAGCCCTCTGGCGTTTAGAGTGTCCAAGGGCGATAGGTATTTTCGATCCAATTAGACTAAGGGTCTTTCAAGAAAAGAGCGTATCAATTCTTAAAGAACCGGCAACGCACTCGCGAGCCCTCTGGCATTTAGAGTGTCCAAGGGCGATAGTTATTTCCGAACTAATTTGAGTAAGAGTCTTTCAAGAAAAGAGCGTATCAATTCTTAAAGGGCCGGCAACGCACTTGCGAGCCCTCTGGCATTAAGAGTGTCCATGGGCGATAGATATTTCCGAACCAATTTGACTAAATGTTTTTCAAGAAAAGAGCGTATCAATTCTTAAAGAACCGGCAACGCACTCGCGAGCCCTCTGGCATTTAGAGTGTCCAAGGGCGATAGTTATTTCCGAACTAATTTGAGTAAGAGTCTTTCAAGAAAAGAGCGTATCAATTCTTAAAGGGCCGGCAACGCACTTACGAGCCCTCTGGCATTTAGTATGTCCAAGGGCGATAGGTATTTCCGAACTAATTTGACTAAGGGTCTTTCTAGAAAATAGCGTATCAATTCTTAAACAGCCGGCAACGCACTCGCGAGCCCTTTGGCATTTAGAGTGACCATGGGCGGCGGTATCACATAACATCAGATGAGCCTCCTGCCCGTGTGCATCTAAAAAAAGTTAATTATAAGGAACTTTACGCCATTCTCATAATAATAAAGGAAGTTTGTTTGTCAACTATAATTATAAGGTCACATTAAAACTGATTGATTACAATTGTATCTTGTACGATAAACATAATTAATAACATTGCTTCGTAACTTGACAATAGTCGTCAAAGTTTATATTTATCTATATATATAAAAATGAAACCCGTTTTCCGTTGTCACGACATAACATGAAAACGGCTTGACCGATTTGGCCAATTCTTTTTTTATAATATTCTTTGAAGTACGAGGATGGTTCTTACGGAGAGAAAAATTTAAAAAAATTTTAGTGAAAATGTCTAAAAACAACACTTTTCTATATTCCCATACAAAATATTCGTAATAATAATTAAAAGTCAATTTGAACAAATGAACAATCTTTTTAGTTTTAATTTCACTGACCATTACTATTGACAAAACTCTATGGCACGCTAGACAATCTACTTTTATTTTTTACACCTGTCAACACTGACAATGTTGTAACGTGGCTGTCAAAACGTGAATTCAAAATAGAAAAGTCTGTGTAATGTATTCCATCTCATTCTACAATACACGTTCAATCCTACAGATATATATGTTTGTCTCTTTCTACATAACGCCTCAAATTTTCGTGTTACACTTGATTTTACTCCTCATAAAATTTCCGTACCGGGCCTTATAACTCAAATCGTTTCTTAAGGAGTAACCTCCAAAAAAGTGCGTGCGTACAAAGTACACATGTCAGAAGTGAAACTTTGGCAAACTAATTTTTAAGTCTTGTTCATATTTATACAAATCTAAAACTTTAGGTTTCCGAGACTTAGAGGGAGGAAAAAAGAAAGATATGTTAGGAATTTTATGAATTAATTTGTCATTAAAATATGACAATTAAATTAGTGTCGAAAATTAATACAAAATAATAAATGTATTTCTTCGATAATAAAAACATTTAATTACCAGTACACATGAACCCCACGGCCCAAAACTACTGCAAAGGGAACAAAATCAAAGTTTGAGCCGATTATTATTTTTCGTATATTAGTTAATAACTTTAGTGCCAGCAGGTGTGTAACGGGAATTTATGACAGCACGTTGTTCTACCTGCTCCCTTGCCAGCCCTAAAACTTTTGAAATTTCATGTATTTTGATTAAGAAACGCCCCATAAATAATATAATTAAAATTACAGTGTAAACTCTTTATAACGAATGTCAACGGACCGAGCCATTTTTGTTCGTTATACGGAGGGTAGAGAAAACAAATTTAACCAATTTCAATAATTTATTTATATATAATAGATATGTGACAATGGTGCGTTTAGTAACTAAGACCAAAATTTCCTACAGGCAATGTAATCTAATAATAATGGGACACGTGTTAATGCAATTAACAATAACAAAGGCGAGACGGCTGTTTATGACCTCAAATATCTTTCTTAGAAATTTCGGCACCTCAATAGGTTAGTTTTGTAAGCTGATTATAAAAACAATTACACTTAAATATGTTGTTGATGTCTAAAGATTGAATCAATGTATGGGTTTTGTGTTAAACCAAATAAATGTTTCGTTATAGAGAAGTTTCGTTATAACGAATGACGTTACAAAGAGTTTACGCAGTATTTGGAAATCAGATTTTTATAGATCTCTGAGACAAATTTAACTTCACTAAAGTAGTCTTACACCTTGGGGGTCGTCTGATGGTACCGGTGACCCCAGAGCTGGTGGTGCTTGCTCCACGAATTATCGCAATACACCGAAATGCCAGCTTAGAAGTTAAAGCCATCTGATTGAAACTGGGCACAGATTTTCATACAATTCCTTGTTCTTGGACATATATAACATATATAAGGTCACGATTTCATTGCACAACTGTATATCATAATGTGTATGGTCTTACGGGTTTTGTGCAACCACCGCTTTCTTTACGAACTCGGTATTTTGACAGTACTAAGTTCCGTAGAATTCTGACAGCTAAAATTTTTTGACATGTCAGAGATAACAAACCTTTTTGGCCGGGCACATTTTTCAATTTCAATATAAGTCCGAGTCTACACATACATTTTATTTGTTAGTAAATGTATCTGTTAACGTAAAATTGTAAACACCGTTAGATTGTAATCTATCTCGCGAGCAGCTTACTGCTTACAATTTAAAGTAGTATTATTCGGTAGATTGTACTACACTAACTTAGTTATCATTCAAACTTCTTTGGTCAATTACATATTAATTTTACTTTCCAACAATTTCATATAACTACCGAATAATAATACGTTAAATTGTAAGCAGTTCGTTGAGGTTCACAATCTTTCGACAGGTTATAATCTCGCGAGATAGATTACAATCTAACGGTGTTTACAATTTTACGGTGACATATCCATTTTATTAAGTGCTCCACATTAAAAGTGTTTACGGCGTTTTACTTTTTTTTAAAGGTTTACTAAACCTGGAATTAGTACGCAGTGATGCCAGCTAAATAATAAAATAAAGTTATTAAAGTTAATTCGATATATTGTTCGTGATATTAAAATATTTATTATTTTTGTATAAGGTCACTTAAATACGTAAATATTTAGATTTACCTTTTCATAAAAATAAAAAAAAAGTTCGTACTATTCAATTTTTTATTGCCCTCAAATAGGTCAAATTTGTCCACTAATGTAACACTTATAAACACTAGAAATGACAGAATTCTACAGAATGAAAAATCAGAGTTTTATTACTAAAAAAAGGATACCAAGGGATACAACACCTGGATGCTGCCTCATCGTGGTTGTAATTAATGTACCACCATATATTAAAAAAAAACAATGTAATCACCTTCCTAGAAGTTGTAGATCACTGCCGTGTAATGCTTTCAAGGGGAAGGTGATATTTAAAGGCAAGGTGTCTTTATAGGGAGAGTATTTGGACCAAAAGTTTTGACAACAGTTATAAATGACTTTGCAGGGCTATTTTTATATACTAACTAGTAGACTCGGCCAAGCGTTGCTGTGGCTAAGATTATATTACATAGTAGTTTTGTTATATTACATAGTAGTAAACTATTCAAGAGAAACGGCAGGAGAACACCAATCCACCATGCTTTTTTGGTGGTTATGCCAGTAAATTGTAGCTTATGGTTGGTACTTTCAGCACAGCGCCATCTGTTAGAATTGTGACTATCAAATAATAAACAAATATTTTGCAATAAAATAATATTGCGGGTATAAATTGAGATGTAAGCTATCCCATCTTTTAAGTTGAATCAAACTACACACGGTGTGCAAATTTGATGATATCGGTTCGGTAGTTTAGGAGTCCATAGCGGACAAACAACGTGACACGTAATTTATATATATTAAGATTATGAGGTTTCTTTATTAATCTATCTGAATGTACCACTTTCTTTACAAATAAACGATTTATTAAAATTTTATTTATTTATTTATTAACCCCACCTTCAACGACAAGGGGCCACTGTTGGACAGGTGTGTCAGGCAGGTGAATGTAATTTTGGTTTCCGCCACGATATTTTTTGGCCTATATTTTAAGCTGTACTTTAACTTGACCCTGTAAAGTGCTTCATTTCTTTTGCTGGGTTTTTACATAGTGGTTCAGAAAGAAAGACGGATTTTGCAATTGACCTAACTCTCTCTCTACGCAGAAACATTGTGTCTCTTCTACAAAGTGTACTATGGTTTAGAGAGTTGTTTGGGATTCTTTCTCGTTTCATCACCCTTTCACCTTCTTTTGGGAGCTGTGGAATCGACTCCTAGTGATGGTCTTACGGAGATACGATCTTCAATTGTTTTAAGAACATACTCTCTCTCAAAGGCACCCACTAAAATGGTTGTCTATGGGCGATGACTGCCATTTTTGGAGGTATCCCCTATCCTACAAAAAAAGGTTTGAGAGGATTTTTCAATTACAATTCTGTGAACGAAAATGTATTTATAAAACGACATACCTTTTATTATTGTGCCATGAGAACCGGTATAAGCCTAGTAATGTTGCCAGTTATGGCTTTGTTGACTGCGCAAGAGTTGCAAGTTTTAAATTTAATAATCAAGGCAAAATATGAATGTATATATTTTTATTTAAAAGCTTTTATAAAACATCTTCTCGCATTTATCATGGAGACTGTTCAGAGTTGTATTTCGTCGAGGCAGAAGACGCAATTCGAAGTATTTTCGAACTAATTCTAATTCTTAAAAGGCCGGCGACGCACTCCCGAGCCCTCTGGGAATGAGTGTCAATGGGCGGTAGGTATTTCCGAACCAATTCTACTTGGGATCCTTCAAGGAGCGTATAAATCTCAAAAGGCCGGCGACGCCCTCCCGAGCCCTCTGGCAATGAGTGTCCATGGGCGGTAGGTATTTCCGAACCAATTCGACTTGGGGTCCATCAACGAATAATTGCACCGTATTTTTTAAATTTACTAACAAGGAACTTCTACTAAACCCTGTTCACGTCTATGGAATCCATGATTCCAAGATTCCCAGCTTGACTGGAAGATTGCTTTGGAATAGTTTCCAAATTCTGCGCCAGTGGAATTAAATGGTTTGTAAAAATTTAAAAGACCCTGTTCAGTCAAAAACCGGCCTAAAAAAAAGCCGGCTTTAAAAATTTTAAAGGCCGGCAACGCACCCACTAAAAATGGGTGTCTATGGGCTGCGTAGACTGCCCTTTTAGGTCGTCCCGCAAGCTCGTTTGCCCCCCTATTATATATTATATAAAAAAAAATAGAATGTTTGAATACTTCACGTTGATCTCCAAAGAGGTCAGTTTGTCATCAATATTGACAAACGATATGTTTGTGTGTTTGCACATCTCACAGTTAGCACCGGCAACATATTTAATTTACAATTAGCAAGTCGCTTTCTCCTGAAGTTTTTTACTTCAATAAAAATAACTTATTTCTTGCAAAATCAAACTAAACTTAAACAAACAATAGCGCTGTCTTTTTATATCTGGGCCTCAGATGCAGAACATTTGTCAATCTAATAGACAAGTGATCATCCTGTGCCTCTCTTTAGGTCTGGGCCTCAGATTTCTGAATCTGTTTCACGATCATTTGTGAATCGTATAGGCAAGTAGATCAGCCTCTTGTGCCTGACACACGCCGTCGACTTTTTGGGTTTTCCTTAATAAAAGCCAATGTTAAATGCGCACATAGAAAGAAAGTCCATTGGTGCACAGCCCGTGATCGAACCAACGACCTCAGGGATGAGAGTCGCACGCTGAAGCCACTAGGCCAACACTGCTTACTATATTTTTTTTTAAATTATTAATTAGTACATATTAAAAAGGAGCAGAGTTGGGTACCGCGTGCGACTCTGAGGTCGTAGGTTCGATCCCCGACTGTGCACCAATGGACTTTCTATGTGCGCATTTAACATTCACTCGAACGGTGAAGAAAACATCGTGAGGAAACTGACTTTCCTATTAGAAGACACAGGAAGCTGATCTACTTGCCTATTAGATTGACCAATCTTAATCAGATAAAGAAATCTGAGGCCCAGACCTAAAAAGTTCTAGCGCCACTGATTTATTTTATTTTTACATATTTAAGGACCCTCTTAACACAAGTATTGATGGTAGTTCTTCCTCTTATTTCCCTTTAAGGGGCTGTCTTTGCTCCACTGATGAAATTTCCTTTCAAACAACGCCCATCTAGAAGCACGCTGGAGTTAACATACAAATCATCAAGTTAACATGCAGAATTTGGGAACTATTCCAACGCAATCTTTCACTCACGCTTCTTGGAATCTTGGAAACATGGATTCCATAGACCTGAACAAGGTTTAGTAGAAGTTCCTTGTTAGTAATTTAATTTAAAAAATACGCCGCAATTTTTCGTTGATGGACCCCAAGTCGAATAGGGTTCGGAAATACCTACCGCCCATGGACACTCATTGCCAAAGGGCTCGGGAGTGCGTCGCCGGCCTTTTAAGATTTGTACGCTCGTTGTTGACATACCTAGGCACTGCACGATTTGTATCAAACTCAAAATAACTTTATTCATATAGACAAGCACACTTATGAACGTCAGGAAAGAAGTTAAATTAATTGTATTAACATTTACTACCAGTTCGCAAGGGCGTAGAGCGAGCAAGAAGAACTGGCTAGAAACTCTCCGCCACTCTTTTTAATCGCCAAGTTTTGATTCATACAAATTGTTTGAACTGGAGCAAATCTAATTTAAATAATCGTCAAATTTATAAAAAGATTTACTGATTAATTTACGTTTAAAGAGAATTTATTCAGTGATAATTCTCTAATTTCGCTTGGGAGTTTGTTGTAAAAACGAATACAATTTCCATATAAGGAGTGGTTTATCTTGTGGAGCCTGGTTGGTCGTACACTCAAATTGGTTCTAATTCGAGTAGATCGTTTTTAAAACAGCAAAGGAACTGCTCTCTTCTATCCCTAGACAGTTCTTGACAGTCAAATAGACATCTCCTGGTACCTTCCAATAGGCCGCAATTCACTTAACATGTTCCAAACACCTCGATAAAAAATTCATTCTAACGCCGATAAAGAAGTTTGACTTCAAAAAGCAACATGGCGTTTAACCGAAAACCGTGACGATTTGCTACAAAATTTCTCCCATACGTCGATAAAGAACTTTCATTCCAACGCCGATAAAGAAGTTTGACTTCAAAAAGCAACATGGCGCGTAACGGAAAAATGTGACGCGTAACGAAAAAATATTACACTACATTTTTTTCCAACCCCGATAAAGAAGTTTCACTTCAAAAATAATTTCGTGCATTTATTTGTATTGTTGACTTAGCAAAGTCGCAGGTGTTCAACTAAGGTTCCAAGTATTTCCAATTATTCTGTGAATTACACCTGTGTATTTGCCGTTGTAAACACATTCTTTCCGTGTGTTACATTCGTAAAGAAATGTGTTCAAACATTTAAAGAAAGTAACGAGGGATTCAATCAAAATTCAAAAATCATTGTCATATAGCTAATAATTTTTTTTTTTTTAAGACAATTCACACCAATTGACCTAGTCCCATGCTAAGCTGGTGAAGCTTGTGTTATGGGTACTAGGCAACGGATATACATACATATTATAGATAGATATACATATAAATACATATTTAAACACCCAAGACCTAAGCACAACACCAAATGCTCATCACATCGATGTTCGCCTCAGCCGGGGATCGAACCCGGGACCCATGGATCGCAGTCAGGAGTACTAACCACTAGACACATGAGTCGTCATATAATATACACTTATGAACGTCAAAAAAGAAATATACATTTAATTCTTCGAATTTTACATTTCCTGCCAGTTCTCAAATCAAGGGCGTTGAACGGAAGAGAAGAACTGGCAATAAACTCGGTATTCTTAAAATTCGGCCCCCAGCGACTTTTTCATGTTCTCAAAGCTGCGGTTCTTGCTCTGGCCCGTTCGGGGCGTATGCCCCTTCGGGTGGTGTGTAGGTTCGCGCTTTGCTAATACAGAGCGGAACGAGTAATTTTAGCCCTTGATGAGGGCTCGCAGCGCCCAGCCGGCATCTTGATATGTACAGCGGGCAAACCGGCAGGAGGCATTACATTGCCAGAAGGCTCGCGAGTGCGTCGCCGGCCTTTCGAGAAATTGTACGCTCCTTTCTTGAAGGACCCTAAGTTGAATTGGATCAGAAATACCCACCGCCCATGGATACTCTTAAGTAACAGAGGGTTCGCGAGTGCGTTGCCGCCCTTCGAGAATTTGTACACTCCTTTCTTGAAGGACCCTAAGTTGAATTGGATCAGAAATACCCTCCGCCCATTGATACTCTTAAGTAACAGAGGGTTCGCGAGTGCGTTGCCGGCCTTTCGAGAATTTGTACGCTCCTTTCTCGAAGGACCCTAAGTTGAATTGGATCAGAAAGACCCACCGCTCATGGATACTCTAAGTAATAGAAAGCTCGCGGTTGCGTTGCCGGCCTTTCAATAAAGTTTACAGAAAGCGCGCGAAAATTTAAGCAGCAGATTAAAAAAAACGTACCAAGAGTTTCATTCCTATTTGAAACCACTGATGAATATAAATATGTATAACTAAATAAACAAAATTTTGTGATTCGTAGCTTTTATGCCAACTATCTTTTTCTTAATAAATAACTTTAAAAAGTGTATTTTTCATTGACTACTAATTATTTGACATTATTTAAGGGGGCGTCCATAAATTACGTGAGGTGTTTAAGGGGGGGAGGGGGTCGAGTCAAATCTCATTTAATCTTACGTTGGAGATGTTGTTGTTGGAGTTGGAGTGTCTCTGCAAACATCACGCAATTTTTTTTCTGATTGAAAAAAAAATAGAAAAACGGTTGACCCTAAAGGCCACCTCTGCAACATCCCGCTAACTCCATACCTAAACGCTCAACATTTCACTTATTTTGTTTTAGTCGTAAATAAAAGCACGAAGCAAATTTTCCATCAAAAGAATCCAATGCGATTACGTAAGAAACCCACATTTTGGAAAATATCACGTGAGATTGGGGATTGGGGGAAGGGGTTTAATAAAATCTCACGAAACCTCACCAGGGGGGGAGGGATTTACAGAAAATTTAAAAAAACAACTCACGTAATTTATGGACGCCCCCTAACCAATGTCCCGTTTGGAGTCAAGTAATAAATGGTCACTTTAGGTACATGGGAAATACTGATCTAAAGGTGGGAACTGACCAACGTTACGAGGTGTAATGTAACATGTAATGTAATGTTACACAGCGAGCATTCGTGCAGTCAGTACGTCGTGTTACGTCGTGTTTCCCCGTAACACGACGTACTGACTGCACGAATGTTCGCTGTGTAACATTACATTACATGTTACATTACACCTCGTAACGTTGGTCAGTTCCCACCTTAACCGAACACGATGTACACACAAATATTGACATATGATAGGGCGGCCTTCAATTCGGTCAGAGACACAAATTTATCGATAAGTCAATATTCAAAACTTCGACGATCTTGATTCCTGCTGCTTTAAATACTTCATCAGTATTCAGACTCATTACCGGACTGCAATAGCAGAGGCATTTTTGAAGTGAAACTTCTTTATCGAGGTTGGAAAATTTAGTGTAACATTTTTTCGTTACGCGTCACATTTTTTCGTTACGCGCCATCTTTTTGAAGTGAAACTTCTTTATCGACGTATGGGTGAAATTTTGTAGCAGGTTACGCGCCATGTTGCTTTTTGAAGTCAAACTTCTTTATCGGCGTTGGAAAAAAAATTACACACATTTGTCACATTTTTCGGTTACGCGCCATCTTTTTCTTGTCCCTACCACGGTTGATCCGAAGAGATTCGAAGCCATTAGTAACAAAAATATATAATAACGATAACAATGATAGTAATACTAATAATTCTATTACAATTAATGAAATTATGTAATAATCTTAGTACTACATAGTAGTACAGTAATAAGTTAAAATGAAATAATTGTATTTGTATTCATGTCTATGATAATAAAAGCCTTTTGTTAAACTTTATCTAATTTAACTTTATTTAACGAATTTCTGTAAAGTTGCATATAGTAGATCATTTTTCGAAAAATAAGGTCATAAAGAAGTTTCACTTCTTACGTGTGTACACCTAGTACACGCACACAGTTTTTTTTTAATTATCTTAATATATATAAATTACGTGTCACGTTGTTTGTCCGCTATGGACTCCTAAACTACCGAACCGATATCAATCAAATTTGCACACCGTGTGCAGTTTGATCCAACTTAAAAGATAGGATAGCTTACATCTCAATTTATACCCGCAATATTATTTTATTGCAAAATATTTGTTTATGATTTGATAGTCACAGCTAACAGATGGCGCTGTGTTGAAAGTACCAACGTTTCACATAAGCTACAATTTAATGGCATAACCACCAAAAAAGCATGGTGGTCCCCATGACTGGTGTTCTCCTACCGTTTCCCTTGAATAGTTTGCTACTATGTAATATAACAAAAACCTTAGCCACAGTAACGCTTGGCCGATCTGCTAGTTATAAATAAAAAAATCTATATCTAAAATATAAAAATCTCGTGTCACAATGTTCGTTCCCATACTCCTCCGAAACGGCTCTACCGATACTTATGAAATTTTTTGCGCATATTCAGTAAGTCTGAGAATCGGCTACTATCTATCTTTCAAACCCCTAAGTGATAAGGGGTGTCCACCCCAAATTTTTTATTTTCTAGACAAATTTTTTTATTTTATTTTTTTATGATACAACATACAAAAATACATAGAATCCTTAATTTTGATCTACCCTCTTCGATCAACCCTTATTTTTTATTTGTTAATTAAGAACTTATAACTTGAACTCTGAGGTTTATAGTGAAAAATCACAGGAAAACCTAAAAGTTTTCGTTCCGGAAAAAATAGTAGTGAAATATACAAGGCCGCTGAATTATTACCATTTAATGAAGGTACACCATAAAACTTAATAGGGGAACCACAAAATGTCTAACAGCGCCCTAATTTATCTGATTTGCCCAATATCTCATAAAACCATGATTACACGATTATAATACGACATTTTAATTTACCGCTTTGTGTACCATTGGTATAAATCAACAAAGAGTGTTTCATCACCGTCAAGGCAGAATACGAAATTCCACCGACGTACCACAACTAACGGAGCGTTCAAGTATTAGGTAACGCAATTTTTGGAGATTATTGACCCCCCCCCCCATGTAACTCGCCGTAACGTTTTTCAGTACCCAAGTACTGCACTCGAGTACCTAGTGACTCTTTAGTTGCTATTATGTGGTGTAAGTCGAAAATAATATTAACAATAACGCGTAATTCAATCCCCGTCCCTCATCGTAACGTTTTACAAAAGGAAAAACTCGTTACGTTATAATTGAACGCTCCCTAAGCGTTTTTAAGGCAGTTTCTTCCACCACTGTGTAGAATTGCCCACTGAAGTATATCCGAACCAATTCGATTTAGGGTCAAAGAAAAAAGAGTATCAAACCTTCAGGCATTGAGAGTGTTCACTTAACATTAATTGAGCCTCCTAAATTAATCAATAAAGTTTTTATATAAATTTGACGAATATTTAAATGATCCTAAACCCTGGGATTGATTTAGAGCAAATCAATCCCAGTTCAAACAATTTGTATGACTCTAAACTTAGTGATTAAAAAAAGTGACGGAAAGTTTTTTACCAGTTTTCTTACATTCATAAGTGTACTTGTTTACCTATACTAATAAAGTTATTTTGAGTTCGCCCCCTGTTTTATAAAATCGTGCCGATATCGTTTGAACTGGTTGGATAGAGTCGCGTGCCAAACGTCAATAAAACGCCATGTTTTGAGTTCACGAATTATTCTCAAGTAGTTAGAAATGACTCACCTCTTCCTTGTTAATATAAATCTTTCATACAACTATTTACTCAATAGTTGTATGAAATTCAATTTATATCACTTTAGATTTTTGGAAGTTTTTGATGTTTTGAACTTCTTTTGGCGCGTTAGGGAAAAAATTTATAAAATTATTGATTAATTTACGTCAAACGATAGTTTTGAATTTATTCAGTGATAATACTCTAATTTCGCTTGGGAGTTTGTTGTAAAAACGAATACAATTTCCATATAAGGAGTGGTTTATCTTCTGAAGCTTGGTTAGTACGCTTAGATTAGTTCTGTTTCCAGTATTATACTGGTGATTATTTTTCCGACCCAAATATCGGCCAATAGAATTGCACCATTCGACGTCACGTGGTACAACCTACATGGTATTATACTGATAATTTTTTGTGAAAATTTTCTCTGGTCGTTGCTTCAAGAAAAGTATTAAGTAGTTGTTTTATTCATTATGAAATTCTTATTTGTTAACTGTACATTTCGTCTCATGGTGCAATTCTATTGGCCGACATTTGGGTCGGAAAAATAATCCCCCGAATACCACACGAGCTTCAAAATTATCGGGCATTTCCCTGCAAACAAATATAGTATTATATTATAGTATTATAAGTGAATATCACCATTTGTTTTAAAATCGTTTATATTTTTTTTGTGTCAATTAAGTTATATATTAGCCCCCGAATAAAAAAGTTATAAACACTATTCTAAACCGTAAAACAAATAGTTATCATCATGTAATGACAGAAACAATCCTCAGCAGTAACCAATTAAGATAAGGATCCGATTCAGAAAGATTTACTACCACTTGTGTATGTAATTAATAGTTGTGGACCCAGAGGGCGGCCCAGACGAACACCTGAGATAGTTTGGTTTTTATATCATTATAATCGATTTTATCGGGTTTTTTAATTACTTTTTTAATTTCGTTTCCATATTTAGGTTTGATATGTTGGTATATAGAGGGCAAATATATTTGTATCTGACGAGATCGGTGACGTAGCATAAGCGCGGCCGCGGGTGCAGCCGGTACGAGTTAGAGTGAGAAAGACTATATCTAGGCGTCTTAGTCTGTCTGGTAGATTCAATTAATATCAAAGAAAAAAAAAATACTGCATAAATAAAAAAAAGGGTGCGTGTACTTATGTACGCGCGTAAGAAGTTATACTTCTTCGGCATTATTAAAAATAGTTTTGGATTGCATGCAAATAATTAATTACAGTTAAACAATCAAAGACTGGAAAAGGAGTCAGTATAGTCGATAAAGTTCAGTTTACATTTGAAAAATTAAATAAATAAATATTTATTATTATTCTCTTACATTAAGTGTAACATAAATTCTATTATTATTCGAATGTTGTTTTTAAATTATGTCCAATGCCGTAGCATCGTTCCGTGGGCAACTTCATTCTGTTAATTTTGTGTCACGGTGCGCGCGCATTGTAAAATTTCACCCTCATCAATTTTTCATAACGCGCCTAAAGAAGTGTAACTTCAATAAATAAATAATTATAATTGCATAAGTTGATAGAAAATGCTATCCAATAGCTTTACCGCGGCATTTCTCTTTATTCTGAGAAAAGCTCTCATCTAAAATACATTTAACGAAATGTGTCACCATCAGACAATGCAATATTTAGTTTAAGTTAAATCTAACTGGATCAATACGTCTGTCAGGCTGTCGCCAACGAAAACAACGGGAACTTTTGAAATATTTATTTTTGAGTTTCCATTTAAGAAGCAAACGCCTGTTCGCCCATAGAAACCGCCCATGGATATTTAAATGCCTTTTTAAAATTGGTACTGGAAATTAAACGTGGAAATAGTTCAAAAATACCTTTTTTTTTATGGCTCTGGCACGATTTGTGCATTAGCCAGCGTCAAGTATAGGATTTTTTATAATTCGTGCTTGTCTTTACAAATTCGACCGTGTCCTCCATGTACGGTTTAGGCACTCGCCCGGTACCGCACAACCCTCCCAAAGGCCGAGAACAAATTTAAATTTAATTAAAACTTGCCCTCGAACCGGGAATCGAACCCGGTACCCCTCACCTAGTTGCCACTTAATAAGACCGCTAGGCTATGAGGCCCCCATACCTCGGGTTATACTGGTAGCAATGTTGGCCTAGTGGCTTTAGCATCACTAATCCCTTAGCCCGTAGGTTCGATACCGGGTAACTCTCGCTCGAACGGTGAAGGAAAACATTGTGAGGAAACCGGCTTGCCTTAGACCCAAAAAGTCGATGTCGTATGTCAGGCACAAGAGGCTGATCACCTACTTACCTATTAAATTGAAAAATTATCATGAAACAGATTCAGAAATCTGAGGCCCAGACCTAAAAAGCTTATTGCCACTGATTTATTTATTTTTTATAGTATTGACTTTTATTGACATAACTTTTACACATTTAAAGAAAACACTTTTTTACCGGATTGAAGTTATGTATTATTATAAATTTACAATTATTTTAAATAGAGGACACCGTGAGCCATTTCCGCCAAAACCCTCCATCTTTTAGTCGATACCAACTCCGGGGAAATAAATACAGATAATGCAACTTTTTCTACAGCTGTGATACTTTTTGACATTCAACACCTTTTGTCTTCAGTCACCGTGACCACCCACGCTGTAAAGCACGCGAAACGTCGGAAAAAAAAATTAAAATTATGTAAAATAATTGTAAAATACATAACTTAAATCGGGTAAAAAGTGTTTTCTTTAAATATTTATTTATTAACATCTTATAAGTGACCACGCTACGTCATTTGGACAAATATTAATTAGATGACTCATTGGTCTAGTGGTTAGTACCCCTGACTGCGAATCCATGGGTCCTGGGTTCGATCCCCGGCTGAGACGAACATCGATGTGATGAGCATTTGGTGTTGTGCTTAGGTCTTGGGTGTTTAAATATGTATTTATATGTCTATCTATCTATAATATGTATGTATATCCGTTACCCATAACACAAGCTTCACCAGCTTAGCATGGGACTAGGTCAATTGGTGTGGATAGTCTAAAAAAAAATTAATTTAATCCTGCGCAGACGCAAGTCGCGGGCACCATGTATTTAAATATTTAAGAAAAATGGTAAACCAATGCCAAGACGCGTTGAAGGAATTCGACAAAAAAACTGTGGGATTTGTAACTTAATACGGCTCACGTCAAAATTCTTCCAAAGATTAGTTAAGTTTTTCTAATGTTATTAATGCTTCATTAACTGGTCTAGTTAACTTAATGGGGTTCCAATCTGGAGTACATTCCGGACATATTGATCTGTTTGATTAAATCTTTATATATTTAATTCTTCTGTGAGTGTGTATGTCACTGAACTTCTCTCAAACGGCTGGACCGATTTTGATGAAATTTTTTGTGTGTGTTCAAGGGGATCTGGGAATGGTTAAGATCAGCCCGGCAGGTGGCGCTGCAGTCGGTACTTTCATACTTTAATATCCTAATAGCTTGAAATATCATGCAGGACAACGTCTGTGGGGTCCACTAGTCTATATCTATATATATAAAAATGAAACCCGTTTTCCGTTGTCACGACATAACATGAAAACGGCTTGACCGATTTGTCTGATTCTTTTTTTATAATATTCCTTGAAGTACGAGGATGGTTTTTACGGTGAGAAAAATTAAATAAAATTGAGTGAAAAAGTCTAAAAACAACACTTTTCTATATTCCCATACATAATATTCGTAATAATACTTAAAAGTCAATTTGAACTTTAATACCATATCATAAAGTTCAAGTGTTAGTGGAGGGGAGGTAAATTTTTATTTTTTGACATAATGTATTTGTTGTCTTATCAACTTTCTTTTTTTTATCTTAGCTAAACCGGTGTTCCGAATAGCAGAATAAGTATTTAAAAAAAATAAAGAATCGACTGTTAGGCGGTACGATGTTCGCCAGGCCAGCTAGTAAATAATATATAACTAGTAATGCCCCGCACTCGCGTAGAGACCGCGACCGAAACATACATACAAAAACGTAAATGTTCTCTTTAGTATAGATATGTTAACGTAAAATTGTAAACACCGTTAGATTGTAATCTATCTCGCGAGATTATAAACTGTCGAAAGATTGTGAACCTCAGCTTACTGCTTACAATTTAACGTATTATTATTCGGTAGATTGTACTACACTAACTTAGTTATCATTCAAACTTCTTTGGTCAATTACAGATTAATTTTACTTTCCAACAATTTCATATAACAACCGAATAATAATACGTTAAATTGTAAGCAGTTCGTTGAGGTTCACAATCTCTCGACAGTTTATAATCTCGCGAGATATATTACAATCTAACGGTGTTTACAATTTTACGGTGACAGATACATTTGATTCTTTCAAGTGCTAATTAAAGATTTAAGTTGCCGCCGGATAGTAATAATCGGCTCAAATATAATAGTCGAACTTTCATTTTGTTCCCTTTGCAGTAGTTTTGAGCCGTGGGGTTCAAGTGTTCAGGTAATTAAAGATTTAAGTTGGCAGATAGTACCGGTGACCCCAGAGCTGGTGATTTCTGGAATAAGTATACCAATACAGCGAGGAAATGCTGCCAGCGTTAGAGGTACACTGCCACAGGGATCAAATTTTTACAATTAGTTTTGTGTTATCATTTTTGGAGTTTACTCCTTAGGAAACGATTTGAGTTATAAGGCCCGGTACGGAAATTTTATGAGGAGTAAAATCAAGTGTAACACGAAAAGTTGAGGCGTTATGTAGAAAGACATTGTCAGTGTTGACAGGTGTAAAAAATAAAAGTAGATTGTCTAGCGTGCCATAGAGTTTTGTCAATAGTAATGGTCAGTGAAATTAAAACTAAAAAGATTGTTCATTCTTATTCTTCTCTTACTATAAAGGTAACTTTGGTCACAGAAAGAAAATCCTATTTGGGCATAGATGACTATAATATTTATATTATAAAAACATATATTCTTACCACCTTTAGTATGAAAATATGGTCGACAGCCACAGAACATTATCGCCATTTTATCGTTCGTAAGGAGTAAACTCCAATCGTGCGTCGTAGCTGACACACACACACTTTTTTTAATTATTATTGTTTCCTTTAATAATATTTTTATCAACTACCCTCACTTAAACATTAAAATGGTAAAATAATGTGGTGTTTAAAACACCCAAGCAACTTTCGTAAACAATTGCAGCGTTTTAAAGTGATGTCTCTGTTCATCACAGCGTGAACGCCATTTGACAGAATGAGACGAAGCTATAGTGAATTCAGATGCAAGCGATGTGTGAACTGGTGAAGGGCGGATGAAACCGGTTACAAATGATCTGATTATTAAATTTGTTTACAATTACGACCAGTTTGTGCCACCTGCCATATTTTTAAAAACTGGGGCGTTTGGGCGTTAGCTGTTTTGGTTTTTGAGAGGGTTGACCTAGTGCGACTCTCATGACAGAGTTTGTGGGTTCGAATGTGCACCAAATCTTTGGGGCTTTAGACCCAAAAGTCGACATATCGGGGACAAAAGGCAGATTACTTCTGTATTTTTGGGTCTGGAGCCATGTTTCCCTTCCTCCACAATATTTATGCAAGATGTGGGCACTTTAAATGAGAGGATTTAGCTGATGACGTCACAGGTTAAAACGCGCTATCGAAGTATTTCTAACTTAGCATATATACCTACAAACTCTCAAGCTTAGCTACTGGCCAGATTAGTGTAAAAACCCGCCTTCACTGGTCAAAGCGTGGACCTCTTCTTCGTACTACATTCACTCCAGCTTTGGTCCTGGAGGCAGTTGACCACACAGCAACGTCCCAAGCTGAGCTCTAGCAGGAGACGCTAGTCGCGGGAAAATCCCATTCCGGCTGAGCTACGCCCAACCAGCTCGAGCTGATCTGTCAAGGCCAACGCCGATTTTACATTTAAAAATAAATAATAGTTTAAAAAACTAAAAAACACGCCTTTAAAGCACACTAAAAAGTGAAAAATAATTCCTAATTTGTGGGTGCTCTGTGCCATATTTTTCGTCTATCGAGCAACCCACGCTTTTTCACAATAATACCAGTATTTTTGTTCATTACCATTTTCAGCCTAAATTATGAACTATTTTTCATTTTTTTTTCGGATTATTGCATTGTCATCGATCTTTGACAGGTGCGCAAAGTTTGAATTAAATCTGTCCGTTTAAAGTGGGTCAAAATCGAGTCCGAAGGAGTCGGTTACATACATACATACTTACATACATACATACATACATACATACAGGTGAAGCTAATGTAAAGCGTGTAAAAAAAATTAAGCCTTTGGTGCCTTTGGGCCAGTCAGTTGTCAGACTGATCGAGGATTAAGGGTGATGGAACAGTATACCCTTTCTCCACTACTCCATCGCTTTTTTTGTTTTACACTGTTTTTTTTTTTCATGAAAAATATTTTTTTTTAGTTATTATAACGTAGGTGTATTAATACTGTATCTGTGTTGGAAATACATATTTTTTCAATGTGATATAAAATTTATTTAGTGTTAAAATTTACATTTGTTAGCACTAGTTCTCGAGTGCACCCTAAGTGTACCCCTCACTAAATCTAAAATCAAACAGCGCCCCCTCACGATCCCTCTCCCTACTGACCGCTGTTAAGGAATTCGCACGGGGACTTAACACATCTGATCGCATCTATCCGCGCTATCTATTTGGTGCTAAAATTGCCTCAAATCTACAGAATTAATCAAGATTTTTTAAACAAATATTCGCGTATCATAAATAAAAACCTTTATTTAGAGTATTTACAATATTCTTCACCTACATAACGTCACATTTCATCATTCTACAGAATGATCAAACCATTTATTTTTTAATCTAGACGCTTCTGTCATTTAACTGGTATAATCAATTTTTTTTTCGTTTCCTTTAATGTTTGATTCTCTGGACATACGAGGTTATCATTCTACAGTGACAATAATAATGATTTAAAATGTTTGGTCCCTGTGCTAGACCTTTAAAATACAATATTTAATGTGCCAGGCACTAATAATAACAAAGCTTCAATTAACTAAGGAAAATTATTATTATTACTTTCTTCCAACTTTGATTTTGTTCCCTTTGGAGTAGAGACTCTTGGGCCGTGGAGTTCAAGTGCACAGCTAATATTTAAGTTGGCGCCTGGTACTACCGGTGACACCAGAGCTGGTGCTTTCCTCAACGAATAAGTATCGCAATACAGCGAACTGCCACAGGGACCAAACTTTTTTTATTTTTTATTATTAGTATATAGAAAATTGATTTTAAAAATACAGTATTTACAACATTCTTTACCTACATAGTTATAATAATAATTGATACAAAAAATAAATCAAACAAATTAAAATAGTTTCGATTATCTTTAATGGTGGATAGATGTATAGCGTCCTTTCGGCCACGTGTCAGGATAAAGTTTACCCTGGCGCTTAACGGGTAATGCCCCGAGCCTACATGACCCGAAAAGTGCCTTAAAGGATTTATTTTAATCTCAAATAAGTTTATAACACTCAAAAATTCATCATAGATAATAAGACAAACTCATCCGCCATTTTGGCGGGAAATGCTACGTCATATTGCATTAATGACATGTTTAAAAAAAATGCTCTACAACCTTTGGTCGTGGTCATAGATTTCTGTATCTGATCTGTAGGATGTCTTTTGTGACTGACATGTCGGGTGTTGAGGTCTAAAGCCGGTCACGATGTATTTCTTCACCGTCGAGCGTGTGTTACGGCGTTACGGGGTTAGACCCTTCGACCTCTGGGATGAGAGTCGCTGAAGCCACTAGGCGACATAAAATATCTCCTTAATATATTATAAGGGATAAGAAATTTATATAAAATTATCGAAATAAGTATATTATTTATTGGAAAATAGGTACAAGCGTGAGAGGCACAGTGATGCCTGTACGACAAAAATAATTTTAAACTAACAGTAATTAATCTATATTAAAAAAAAAACAACAACTATTAAAATCTATGTCAACAACATACGGCCATTGTAATATTGTTTAGGTTCTGTGGCATAAAAATTTTATACATACTTTCTATTGTCTATTCCATTGTCTGTTATCAATCCCTTTGTAAACGTCACATTGAAACTACAGTTTTAAAACAGTATCTCTATATTCTAAATACCTTTACGCAATAATAATTTAAACCACAGAATTGTCTATTTAAATATATTATTGAACAGATAATTTTACACAGAGATCACTTTTAATTAAACACAAATCATTCATGCAAAATCATTTTTTACGTGATTACACGAAATGATGCGACGCCATCTTGCCGAAAGAGTTTTGGCGCGTTTTTAAAATGAATTGTTACGCGTTTACAAGATCAGAGGAAATGATGCGGCGCCATCTTGGCAAAAGCGTTTTGGCGGGTTTTTTAAATATTAAATATGATTATGATGTCTTAAGAGAATCAAAAATAGCATTTGTAGATTCTATAGACACTAATAAATCTGTAATGATTTTTATAATGGCATATTTATTAATTTTAGTTGGTAATAAAATAAAATGAATATTCAACTACTAGCTAGCAGCGTCGGGCGCCCTTCGTATTTTGGCAAGATTTTGCGACATAAATAATGGTAATTTTTCAGTCAATTTAGACACACACAATATTCCAGAGGAATCATACTATATATTTGTCACAACTGTACATAAATCAGTTCAGTAGTTTATGAGTTAATATATATTTTTTGAATGCAGCCGTGGTCTGCGAAAATCATTGACTATTATTTAAAATCAGACAATCTGTCATAGTAAAACATGTAATCGTTTACCCGCCTAAAGTGCTGTCAAAACTTCGTTTATCGTCAGTTTTGAATATCTAACGCTATTTTGAAATTGTTCTAAAATGTTATCTTCATTCCCAAACCGCAAAAGCAAAAAATGGGTCATCTTCCGTCTCTTTTACTCGTATATGTTTAGAGAGAGATGTATTCGTATAAAAAGTATCATAGTTTTTTGTTTTGAAGGGAAATAATTTTTAATATTGCTTGATTTTGAGATAAACACAAGTATATCAAAACAATATTCGTTTCGTAATTTTAAAACAATCAGAAAATCTTTTTTAAAACATTCTTTGACTATTAAAATGTTTCAAAAATATTGTATTGTAAATTACTATGCCGATTTTGAAAATTCTTTCACTAATATAAAGCACTATCTACAAGCAACATAGGCTATATATATGATATACCTACATATATATATGTACATATATGATCAAGCTACGGTCAATAGAATATCCATGAATGGAAAACAAAATATGTTCAACTAGGCACACATAACAATCGACAATTTTGTATTGAATTGATTTAGTATGGAAGTCTTACGAAGACAAATTTAATTATTTATTTTCATTCATTCCCTCCGACATTAACATAGCTCCCGGTGGAGCGCGCCCTACCTTTTATTAAATTTATTAGAACGGGGGCATTGACCTCCCAATGCACCTCCGGCATGTTTCTTAGACCCTGGTACCTCTTTGTTAGAATATATAATGGATTTGATCACGTTCGGGGTCTATATTTAACCTTTCGTTATTAAAAATACGACTCGTAGCTGTATTTCGAATTGAAATGATAATAATTGATTACACCTCCAGCATGTTTCTAAGAGCCTGGTACCTCTTTGTTAGAATATATAATGGATTTGATCACGTTCGGGGTCTATATTTAACCTTTCGTTATTAAAAATACGACTCGTAACTGTATTTCGAATTGAAATGATAATAATTGATTACACCTCCAGCATGTTTCTAAGAGCCTGGTACCTCTTTGTTGGAATATAGATTGGATAGCGGGTTCCTATATTATTAAACTAGTTATCAAAAATACGACTCGTAGGTGATGACTTCCTAAATATAAATAAATGAAACAAATTAATTAAAATTATGATAAGTTAATATAAATAATCAATATTTTATTTTCATATAACTAGAACGCAGCAAATAATTATGCGATTTAAGAAAAACTAATTGTATCGAAACTAATAAACTATAACTAATAGAAATTCTATTTTTAAAATTAAAACTTCGTAAAGAGAATTTATGAATTATAATTATAAAATTATTCAAAATAATTTAATGAAATTCTAAATGACGAATTGTAAATTAAAATGCCACGTTTTTTAATATCGAAGAAATACATTTAAAGACATAAATTTATAATTGGAGTTTGATCCTTAAGAAACGATTTGAGTTATATGGCCCGGTACGGAAATTTTATGAGGAGTAAAATCAAGTGTAACACGAAAAGTTGAGGCGTTATGTGTAACACGAAAAGTTGAGGCGTTATGTAGAAAGAGACAAACATATATATCTGTAGGATTGAACGTGTAAAAGAATGAGATGGAATACATTACATAGACTTTTCTTTTTGAATTCACGTTTTGACAGCCACGTTACAACATTGTCAGTGTTGACAGGTGTAAAAAATAAAAGAAGATTGTCTAGCCATAGAGTTTTGTCAATAGTAATGGTCAGTGAAATTAAAACTAAAAAGATTGTTCATTCTTATTCTTCTCTTACTATAAAGGTAACTTTGGTCACAGAAAGAAAATCCTATTTGGGCATAGATGATGTAGGTACGTTTTATTACTACTACAAACATTTATATTATAAACATATATCGTGCGTCGTAGCTGACACACACACACTTTTTTTTGTATTAATTTTCGACACTATTAATATTTTAATGACAGTTAAATTCACCTTCTTCCTTTTCCCCTCCCTCTTTGTCACGGAAATCTAAAGTATTAGATTTGTATAAATATGAACAAGAGTTAAAAATTAGTTTGCCAAAGAAGTTTCACTTCGACATGTGTACTTTGTACACACGCACTTTATTTTATTTATACCACTGTAGTAGGCAGAGACCATGAATCTCCACTTGCTCACTCTACCTCTCTCGCTTCATCCACTTTTATGATGATGAATCCATGCATGCTCATTATGGGTACTATTATCTTGTCCCTTCTCTAAGTACGTCTTCTGGTTCATGATTGGCTTAGCCAAAGAAGTCATCATCCACCATTCATCATCATTCCACGGAATTTATTCATTTCTTCTTTCAAACTCAAACTCAAAATATCTTTATTCAAGTGGGTAACCAAGTACACTTTTGAATTGTCAAGTTAAATTAATTGTAAATTTACATTTACTACCAGTTCGCAAGTCAAGGGCGTAGAGCGGGTAAGAAGAACTGGCAAGAAACTTTCCGCCATTTTTTTTAATCGCCAAGTATTGTCATACAAATTGTTTGAACTGGAGCAAATCAATCCCAAGGATTAGGATCATTTAAGTATACCTCAAATTTCTCTACCACACCCAACATTACCAAATTTTACTGTTAAAAATTCTATTATCTGAAAAGAAGAGACGCCGTTTCTCTGATGGCTTAGTGGATCTGTCGTTAGTGCACCAAATTTTGGATTCGAATCCGGAAATAAAATAAAAACATTCCGGGCGTTATACCGCCACCGACGAAAGCTAAACGAGCGATAAACGCATCGCCATTAGTGCAAAGTGATATATGAGGTACAGTGATGAATGAGCTTTTAAATTTCTTTAAGCGTTTTGAGGGCTTCTTTAAGTCATGTTATCCTGGTAGCTATAGTCGCAGGGTAAGATTTAGACAACAGATATTAGACATAATATCTATATATATATAAAAAGAAAATGGTGTTCGTTTGAGGCTCTTTCACGCTTAAACCACTGATCGTATCGACATGAAACTACCACCATTCGATGCGAAATTTTTCCTAGATGGTTTATGGCTTATTTTTTTAATTCCAACGTTCCTTCATTTTTTTATTTCTGTTTTACTTTTATGAAAAATTTTCCCGCTAATAAAAACAAAAGAGGCTTCCTAGAACCGCAAAACGTCAACATCTGTTAAAAACTCGATTTTCGAAATATTTCAATTTTCTTAGCGGGAAGTTAAAAAGAAGAATAATAAAAATATGAAAAAAAAAAAAAATAATGAAACATAAAATTTATTTTAATTCGTCCAGCAAAGCGGGCGCGAAACGGCTAGTATAATATATGTCAAGACCTTAAATACATATTAATTTAATTTAGAATAAGTGTGACCGTACATCAAAATCCATATTTGGCATATGGAAGTCGTACTTAGTAGATTCAGAAACGAGACTTAGCGCTAAGTATGACTTGCGTATGTCATTGTGGACATACGGGCTTTGAATTTTGATACACGGAAGTCATTACTAATAAAAAAGAAACAATCTGTAGCCATTACAGAAATTCTTTCATCGTTGCTAGCCATGAGACATATTTTCAAAATATTTTAACAAATAAATAAGCCATGCGAAATCGGGACAGGCTTTATCATTATCTTCATCGACACACGCACAACCACAGAACACAACTAGGCAATAACAACAATAGATAATAAGCTAATTAGAGAATAAACGACTCGTTTTGAGAAAGCGCCATCTTTCTATCTGCTGCCATCAAAATTAATAGATCCAATAATCAACCGTATTGCCATGGCTTATGGTACATTTTCCATTAAACATAAATATTAGAGTCAGCCTAACGAAGCACATGTGATGCGATCAGGGGTCAGGCATAGACAACCTTTGGCAATTAGTTATAATTGCTTTGACCATGCAGTGAATATGACAGATGTAAGAATTATTTGTATTTATTTCTGATGATATCCATTTAGAGTTATTAGGTGGGCTAACATAGACAATTTTTTTTTGATAGAACTTGATTCAATTAAGCTGTCCGGAAGCTATTTCCAGGATGCTCTCCTCGGTAAAATATGCACTGTTTTGGCTGTCGCGTGTCAGTATAATAAAAAAAAGGGTGCGTGTATTTATGTACGTGCGTAAGAAGTTATACTTCTTTGGCATTATTAAATATAGTTTTTGATTGCATGCAAATTATTAATTACAATTAAATAATCAAAGACTGGAAAAGGAGTCATTATAGTCAATAAAGTTCAGTTTACATTTGAAAAATAAATACATATTTATTATTATTCTCTTACATTAAGTGTAACATAAATTCTATTATTATTCGAATGTTGGTTTTAAATTATGTCCAATAGCATATTCCTTGGGCAACTTCATTGTGTTAATTTTGTGTCACGGTGCGCGCGCACCGTAAAATTTCACTCTCATCAATTTTTCATAACGCGCCTAAAGAAGTATAACTTCAAAAACATGTGTGTGTACTTATGTACACGCGTTAGAAGTTATACTTCTTTGGCGTTTCAAGATAAAAATCTTTTCAAAAAATTTATTCTACGTTTGTATAAAAAACTACATTAACAATAGAAAAAAGGTATTTAATACATTGAAAATTGTATTATAACGCATTATCTAGTTAAATAAAGTTTATTTAATTATTCCAAAATAAAATGTTCACTATAGCTAACTTCAGGGTGTCGGTTTTTTGTGACGGTGTGCGCGCGCATCGTAAAAATTTACTCTTATCATTTTTCTCTCCAAAAGAATAGAAGAAGAATGATAGAAGTATAACTTCAAAAACGGAATCCAAGAATCGATCAGACAAAGACTAGCACTTACCATCAACGGCGGTGTGTCCTACTCCAAGCCCTGGATCCTTTAATAATGCCCCATTGTTCAGACCTGCAGACCAAATGTTGATAAACCCTGACTTATTCAATCAGATACAATTTCAATACAGGGCTTGTTTATTATGCGCTTTTTGTTTTGTTTGATTACATTCAAAAATCACTTCGGTATGTCAATTACGTCATATTTGTTAGAAACGCTCGAAGTTTGAACTTAGTCTATGCAAAGCGACTTGACAGTAAGCGAATTTGGCGCCAAACGGTAATACAGATACAATAGTGTCATTCAATGAATGATTTAATAACAGATTAGCTTAAAATTCGTAAGTAACTTAATTTACTTTTAATTTATTTTCTCCTATTGATATTTCTTAATTATATTAATATATTTTTCTAAGAAAAAGTTTTTATATGACTCCACAGATTAGTAAAAACTTTTATCAAAAACAATAGAAGTTTGACAAGAATAGATTCGATAACGACCGTCTTACAACCTTAATAATTAAGAATTTATATCGTAATAATTAAAATTAACACCTGTTCCAATTGAAAATTTCTAAGAAAAGGATATTTTGGCGCTGATTCTTTTATTTCATGATATTATTTTTAATAAAGACTTCTACAATTTGTTTAGGCATTATTTGACATTCTCTGTCATAGAATTTCCAGCTTTTTATAATAATTTTCACCATATAGATACCGAAAATTAAGCTTATCCTAGCAAAAGCTATGTGAAGGATTCAATTTGAGTGGCCCAACCAAAAAGAGCCCACCAGAAACCTGGCAAGATGGAATAACAAGTATAGCGTTTTCGTTATCAGCGATTGGAATATGGTGTAGGATGAGAGACAAGTGGAAGAATTTGGAGAAGGCTTTCACGCCATTGGAGGTCGTGTAATGTTGACATGGATTTAATGTAATCCTGATAAATAACTCAATATATGAGAGGGTGTGACCTAAGAACCTAACACATAAATAGCGAATATATAAATAAATATGTGGTGCAGTAAGACCCCTAAGGTAACAGACGGAGTCCTGCTAGGATCAGAGGTTCAAGGTGGTGGGACTCTCTCAAAGCTATGGGGAATCACCACGATATTAAGGGCTTGAAGGAGCAATATTCAAATCAGATTTATTATTAATACAAACATACAAAATAATATTATTCTTGTGAGCTGTTGGTGTGCCTTCAGCTACTATTGGAAAAGTCACGTGATCATGTCAGCAGTTCAAATGATGACTTGTAGTCGAATAAAGGCAATTTGTGTTTATCATAAATAAAACGTGACTGTCGTAGGTGATATAAATATCACATGCGTGAGAATAGTGTTCGGTAAACAAGAATGCGCCACATTCTAATTAATGAAACAACTGCTGTACTGTCATTTTAGACAAAGAGCTGCTGTCTTTATTATTTTTTATTTTATTTAAGGCCATTATATATAAGCAAGTTTTACACCGCCACTATGTGGAACTGAAGAGTTGGCAGCTGGTTCTAGAAATACTTCTATTTCCGACTCAATTCGACTTAGGGTATTTCAAGAAAAGAGCGTAGCAATTTTTAAAAGGCCGGCAACGCACTCGCGAGCCCTCTGGCATTGAGAATCCATTGGCAGCAGCATCACTTAACATTAGGTGAGCCGGTGCTCCCTGTTCTGTAAGTGCCAATTTTTAAAAGGCCGGCAACGCACTCGCGAGCCCTCTGTCCTTTAGTGTCCATAGGCGGTATCACTTAACATCAGGTGAGCCTCTTGCCGGTTTGCCCCGTGTTCTATAAGTGCCAATTTTTAAAAGGCCAGCTACGCACTCACGAACCCTCCGGTATTGAGAGTGTCCAAGTATCACTTAACAACAGATGAGCCTCCTGCCCGTTTACCCCCTGTTCTATAAGTACCAATAATTAAAAGGCCGATAACGCGGGCCCTCTGGCACACATAGAAAGTCCATTGGTGCACAGCAGCAGTTCTACGACCTCAAGGATGAGAGTCATGCTGAAGCCAACACTGCTCATCAATCCAGACAACTACCTCCACTCTCCCCTGTCTCCTGCAAGCCTATGCATCTGGTTGATGGTAAGACCCGTAAGGGTACTTGACTTAAACCATCTAAATCATGCTTCAGACAATTTTGTGTTTTTACGACATCTCTTAGACTTCATGCTTACACAACTGGTTCGTGTGAGTTCCCACGCTGACACATCACTATTCGTTTGTTCATATATTACCTCGGACGTGCTAATCATACTGTGAGTTTGATCTTAACAAGAAATGTGTATTTCATAATACATTAAGAACAACTAGAACACGGCAGAGAGTGGATTTATCGAAAAAAAAAGGTTGCGTGTACTTATGTACGCGTGTAAGAAGTTAATACTTCTTTGGCTTTCTTTATTAAGCTATTGCATAGTTTTTATCCCGGGCTTTGAGTGCGGCGACCGAATCAAGAAATTCCGTAACGTAAAAACCTAACACACGATGACGATATAGGTGCGGCCAATACGCGTTAGAGCGGGACAGAACGCATACTGCGTATTCACATCTCTCTGACGAGATCGGTGCAGCCGGTGCGCGTTAGAGTGAGACAGACTATATAGGAGTTAGTTAAAATTATGCAATAGCTTTACCGCGGCAGTACCCGAGTGCCACACATTTTTTTTTAAAATATTAAATAGTTTTTATAAATAATTTAATAATATTTAGTATATTATTCAATTATTAATTAATATTAAGAATTATTATTATTATTATTTTATTATATTATTCATTCAATATAATAACTAGGTATGTTTCATAACCTTTTAACTAAGTAACAATAGGTCTTTGTGAAAAAGCATTGCTAAATTTATTTGAAAAAATAATTAAAACTCTAAAAGTTTAAAAGGTACTACAAAGGTCATTATAGTCATTCAAAATTCTTCACGCATATTCTATTTCTTTTTACTTGTAGATTGTCTTATTCCCATCTCGCTCGCGCAAGCTCTGCGCCCGGCTGGTTTAAAAAGAATTCGTTAGTGGGCAACTTCATTCTGTTATTTTTGTGTCACGGTGCGCATCGTAAAATTTCACTCTCATCAATTTTTCATAACGCGCCTAAAGAAGTATAACTTCAAAAGAATCAGATAGAAATGTGTATTAATTATTATTACTATGTATGTTAAGAATATTATATTCCTTACACTCTAGAATTATTCTAACCAAGCTTTTCTGTCATACTCAAACTCCAAATGGGCTTTTAAATAAATAACAATAAACATATTAAATTATATTAGCGATGTATGGAAAAAAAATTGCCGGGTAAATTTTTTTTTATTATGATATATTTTTAAAATTTCTAGGAATGAAAATTTCAACAAAATCTAAATTAAACATGATAATTGTAGGATTATTGTTGAGTCCCGAATCCCGGCAGGATGTGAGGCAACGCGATCAATCAAAAGACGACAGCATCACGGAGATTAAGAGATAATCGCCTCATGATTTATGACCTCACTTGTAACTTCGGTACTTGTAATAAAATAACTGAAATGTAGTTATTTTAATGTTTATACTGTGTTTTTTACACTTTTTATTGCATTTCTTGGAACTTTTAACACTTTTTATTGCATTTCTTGGAATTTTTAACACTTTTTATTGCTTTTTTAGAAATTTTTAATACTTTTTACTGAATTTTTGGAATATTTTATTAATTTTTACTGCTTTTTTGGGATTTTCAAATATTTTATGGAATTTTAACACTTTTTATTGCTTTTTTGGAATTATTAAATACTTTTGACTGCTTTTTTGGCATCTTTTAATATTTTTTACTACTTTTATGGCATTTAAAAATACTTTTTGGAATTTTTAATACTTTTTACTGAATTTTTTTAAATTTATCATGTTTCAGCAACGAATTTTGCGTTTTTAGCAATTTTATCGTATTTACAGTCCAGTTAGTTCAATCAGTAAATATGTATTTACAAAACAGTCAAGTTTAACAAAAATAAATTTAAAGAAAAGTCTTAAAGGCCGGCAACGCATTTGCGAGATATGGCGCGATTTGCTTAACTTCACACAGTTTCCTTAGTCTATTATGCCAGAAATTAATAAAACGTGTACAGACGACATGACGTCATGAAAACTGCAATTAATTGAATTGCGGCGCCGCCTTTCGCAATCACAATAGGGTTGGTAACACAACTATAATAATAATTAAGTTTTCATTCATTCCTCCAACAAAATACTGGGACCGTATATAGAGTATCGGCCTCTTCCAACTGGCTTTATAGATATAAAGCCAGTTGGAGGAGGCCTATACACTTTTTATGAGGTTTTTTGCAAGCACACCCCCCCCCCCCCCCCCTCTTGTCAGCAAAAGTAAGCGAAGCTCTCAAAAATGATAGTATTAATTTTTTGTAGGAATACTCAGCAATGCATTTCGTTTTCAAGCATAGACAATGTGTGGGTAATATGTGTCAAAATTGAAATAAGTACCGTTGACGTCATCACCAAATAAGAAAATGAAACAAACACCCCCCCCCCCCCTCGCCCCTATAGTCCTTACGTATTACTTGAACGACCCCTCTAGAAATAGACTTTTGAATGCAAAAATAAATAATTTTAGACATATGGTATCGCTTTTGTAAATACTGAGGTCTTCTATAAAACTGTCATAAACTTTGCTCTATTGTCAAAATGTCAGTGTCAAAGTATAATCTGTCACTGTTTAAATGGCAACCCTGGTTAGATACGTAATTGTTACCAGACACAAACACTTAATTAAATATAACTTATGAATCATGATTTATTCATAAGCTAAAATATTTATTGATTAGCAATAACAAAGTGAAAAAATATAATACTACATTATCTTGAAGTCCATTTATTCAGAAGCTCTATTGGCAATTAGATTGTCGATAATTGGACACGTATACTTTATTCAGATTGAAATTATGATAAAAACTTTAAGCAAATATAGTTTGTGATACAATAAACAATCTTTTTGAAGTTATACTTCTTTAGGCGCGTTATGAAAAATTGATAAAGGTGAAATTTTACTGAATGAAGTTGATGAATGTAGTTGCCCACGGAAGATGCTACGGCATTGGACATAATTTAAAAACAACATTCGAATAATAATTTATGTTACACTTAATGTAAGAAAATAATAATAAATATTTATTTATTTAATTTTTCAAATGTAAACTGAACTTTATTGACTGTAATGACTCCTTTTCCAGTCGATTATTTAATTGTAATTAATTATTTGCATGCAATCAAAAACTATTTTTAATAATGCCAAAGAAGTATAACTTCTTACGCGCGTACATAAGTACACGCACGCTTTTTTTATACATAAGTATACTAATATTATAAAGAGAATATTTGTGTTTTTGTTTGTAATGTTTTCACACAAAAATCAAAAATTCTTTCACCATTAGAAAGCTGCATCTTCACTGGATCCCTACATTTTCAAAAAAAATAGGTATCCCTAATAAAAATGCAATATTATAACCCAAAGTGTGAAAAAAATATCCATAAAAAAATCTGTCATCGCGTGCGCTGTGGAAACTATTGATGATAATAAAATGTTAGTACAGTATTATAGAACGTATCAATATCTACAAATATAATTTACCCATTCTTTCATTACCTACTAGAAATCAAAAAACTTTCAATACCTGTAAAGTATTTTTAAATTTACTAATATCGGACATTCTACGTAAATGATGATACGAATTTAAAAATGTATTAGATATATATTCGTTGTAAAGTAAACTAAATACTAAATAAATCTTTTATGATAGAAAAATATATATATGAGCAGTGTTGCCCTAGTGGCTTCAGCAACTCTCATACCTGAGTTCGTAGGTTCGATCCCCGGCTGTGCACCAATGGACTTTCTATGTGCGCATTTAACATTTGCTCGAACGGTGAAGGAAAACATCGTGAGGAAACCGACATGTCTTAGACCCAAAAAGTCGACGGCATGTGTCAGGCACTGGAGGCTGATTACCTTGCCTATTAGATTTAATAATGATCATGAAATAGATTCAGATATCTGAGGCCAAGAACTAAAGGTTGTAGCGCCACTGATTTTTTTTTATTTAAAATTTATCTATAGTCCGACTTAGTAGATTTTCCACTACGAGATAGGTGTCTACGTAAAACCGCGGGGCATTGCTAGTAAGCATAGGTATAAAACTATCTATCATGTTTTGTTTTAGACTAGACAAACAAAATAACACCATACATGCGATAAAAGCTGTCAAGCCTACCTACGTCAAGCGTGTTCCCTAATTGAAACGTCATCTTAGAAAAAAGTTCAAACGAATTCAAACCTCCTTTTCAATAGTTTTTCTCTATAGTCTGTGGACGTGACAATGGCGCGAGGCGTGAATTCAATACGAACAATGCGTGGACGGATGAATAGTTCTTTTAAAGAGGTTAACACCAAGTAGTTCGCATAGCTAATTAAGATTTAATGATCTCTTGAGCAGCGTGTGAAAATATCAATAATATTCAAATTACTCAATTATTATAATTACTCGTTGGAGTGCAGATTCTTGATGAATCTAATAATAATAATCTTTCATTATTTTATTTTGTAGACTCTCCTTTTTTATAACAGCAGACTCACCTGATCTGAAGGACCCTAAGACGATGGTGGACACTTAAGTGGGCAGCTGGTTCCATAATGGTGGTGCAAAAATCGTGGAACGACGTACGTGATACGGGTGGAATTTCGTATTTTGCCTTGACGTCTATGAAAGTGTTTCATGTCATTTTATTCCACGTCATTAAATTTATAGGCATCCCTACTCATCGGCAAAGAAGACAGAGGGTGTAGGCCGAGAAAAAAAGCCGGGGTTAAAAACTGTCGGTACTCTTTTAAAATAGCAAATCATCAAACAACACTTATTTTAAAACAAATCGCATATTAATTAGAAGTAGTCCCAGGCCCTTTTATTAACTAGATAATCGTTTACTTTATAGTAAGCCTTTTTACACAGCTTTACTTAAATACATATTTTAATTTTATTAAAAGGCAGACATAAAGGAGCCTCTGGGATTTTATTAAAGAAGAGTATCCCTTTTACAAAAAAAAAAAAATAACTAACTTCAGATAGTCTAGTACGGGGAAATCGCAGCCTGCGTTTGTTCCAAGTATTAACTTTGGTTGATAGTCCCACGCCTCTATGCCTACACTTGACTCAAAGTCCTATGTCACCCAAGTGGGCAAGACGGTATCCAGCGTAGAAAACCAGCGTGATCGGTCCTGGGAAGCTCTCTTAATTTCACTTCACGTAATTCTGGCTTCCTTTTCAAACTCAAACTCAAAATTTATACATATAGGTAACCAAGTATACTTATGAACGTCAACAGAAATGTTAAATTGATTCTAATACTTTTACTACCAGTTCGCAAGTCAAGGGCGTAGAACTGGCATTAAACTCTCCGCCACTCTTTTAGTCAAGTTTTGAGTCGTTCTTTGGTTTTCTTATTTGGGTAATCACCAAATAAGACAGTAATCAACAGTAATTATTTACTTTTTTACACATATCGACAAATTGTATATGCTTGATAACAAAATGCATTTTCGAGGATTCCTACAAAAAAATAGTACGTTTATGTACTATTATTTTTGATAGCTTTGCTTACTTTTATATATATGTTAAATGAAAATCTTTGTTTGAAGCTGGGTGTCAATCGTTTAAAACATGAGCTTATAACTAAATAACATTAGGAGTAGTGGGGTTGCGACGCTTTATTAAAAAAACTGACATGACTTACTGAAGAATTCGTAAATCTAAATGACACTTATGTTATTGGACATTATCGGAAACGAGAATGTTATATTATAATTTATGAGTGTGGGGAAAACTAATTTCATTTTAACTTCAAGTTAGTGTGCTATTTGGTTCGCACTTATAATTATCTAATGTAATTTCACTTAAATATTGTAAGGTTACCTATTTCGTATCCAAAACTTTGTGTATGCCTCGCAAAAAGAAACGTTTACTTAAAACAATGGAACGTCAAAATAACAAGTGTTTTGTAACAAAAGAGAAATTGTTGAGCAAATATATCAACGGGTGGTCAGACAATTTGGTTTACAGTAGCAAGTGTAAAGAAAAGCTTTGTATTCGATCACTTTATTGATCGAAATTATGCTACCAGCCATCACAACAAGCCAAACTGATTCTAAGAAAAATAAATTGCACTACAACCTTTTTAGGTCTGGGCCTCAGATTTCTGTATCTGTTTCATGATTTGTCAACTAATAGGTGATCACCCTTCTGTGCCTGACACACGCCGTCGACTTTTTGGGTCTAAGGCAAGCCGGTTTCCTGACATTGTTTTCCTTCACCGTTCGAACGAATGTTAAATGCGGACATAGAAAGTCCATTGGTGTACAGCTGGGGATCGAACCTACGACCTCAGGGATGAGATTCGCACGCTGAAGCCACTTGGCCAATACTGCTCTTCTAAACTTATAATAAAAATTCAATTAAAAGTACAATGATTCTAAATCGTGACATTCTTATTGCATCATACATCTTTCTTCTGCAATTATTATACTATTTTTATCACTAACGCCAATAAATGACAGTCAATATTTTATCCGACATTTACATTTGTTTTCTCGCTCTCAAAAACTAAACTCAAACTCAAAATAACTTTATTCATATAGGTAAACAAGTACACTTATGAACGTCAGAAAAGAAGTTAAATCAATTCTAAATTTACATTGATTACTAGTTCGCAAGTCAAGGGCGTAGAGCGGGCAAGAAGAACTGGCAAGAAACTCTCCGCCACTCTTTTTAATCGCCAAGCATTGTCATACAATTTGTTCGAACTGGAGCAAATCAATCCCAAGGATTAGGATCATTTAAATAATCGTCAAATTTAATATCAAAATATATAAAATAATAATCACCCAATAAGAAAATCAAATACAAACATCAAAGTTTTTTAATAAATCATTTTTATATACGACGGTGATAGTATTTACTAATAATAATTTTATTGAATTATTTTAATATTTATCGTTAATCACTACTGCATTTGTTATTTTTTTCCATACGCCAAAGAAGTATAACTTCTAACGCGTGTACATACACTTTTTTTTTAAACAGATATCTGGTGTTAGAACGAACTGTATGCCTAGCTATAGGCACCTAAAATAATTGTTTCTCTGTATGATAAGGCGAACGACCGAGTTATTATATCTTTAATTAATTTATGTATATGGGGTCGACATGGGTCCCTCACTTGACCCCAATCTTTTCATTGATTATTAGGTTATGATTTCCTTGACGCATATACTTCAATAATACGTAATGGGTATATTGTATTTTACTTACTACCAAAAACAGAAGGCAGAACAGGATTTTGTCTTAATAATAGTTTCTAGTTAAGTTATAATATTGCAACAGAAATTAAACTTATGATAGGCCTTTGATAGGGGTAGGCAGTCGGTACGGAATAAATTTAATTAATTAAGTATATTTAATTTGTTTAATTACACAAATACAGTATTTACAATTTTCTTAACCTATAAAGTAATAAAAACAATAATTAAAAATAAATAAAATGAAAATCAAAACAAATTTAAAAAGTTTGGTCCCTGTGGCAGTGTACCTTTAACGCTGGCAGCATTTCCTCGCTGTATTGCAAGACTTATTCTTTGAGCCAGGAAAGTGTCAGCTCTGCGGTCACCGGTACTATTTACCAGGCGCCAACTTAAATCTTTAATAAGCGCATGTGCACTTGAACCCCACGGCCCAAGAGTCTCTACTCCAAAGGGAACAAAATTGAAGTTGGAGGAAAGACTCTTATATTTGTGCCGTTTGTTATTTTTACCACATAGTGTCATTAAGTATTATGACACTATGTGGTAAATATATTCTTGAAGCCTTGTTGTATGTACAAAAAACATGTGCGTGTATTTATGTACACGCGTTAGAAGTTATACTTTTTGGCGTAGCCAGATAAAAATTTTAAATTTTGTTTTTCGCCTTATTATACGTTTGTAGAGAAAACTACACTTATAGATAAAAAGGTATTTAATACGCATTATCTAGTTAAATAAAGTTTAAATCGCAGCAAAACCAAGGTGATGATTGTTGACCGTGCCAGAAATAATTCGCCTCAAGTTACTCAAATCGCGAAATGCAACGTGGTCCAATCTTATGTTTATCTTGGGGCTCAGATTTCAAGCCATGGCGGATGCATCGATGAGGTCAAACGGCGTATGGGCATCACAAGAACGGCGATGGACAAGATGAAAAAAATATGGAGAAACAGGAATATAACAAAAGCCACGAAGACCAGGCTCGTGAAGACACTTATATTCCCCATATTTCTGTACGCAGCTGAAACGTGGACCTTGCGAGATGTGGAAAAGCAGAAAATAGACGCTCTGGAAATGTGGTGCTGGAGGAGAATGCTTGGGGTTTCGTGGACCGAGTTTCGTACAAACGTCTCGATACTTCAAGAACTCGGTATTAAGCAGCGTCTGTTTTCAACAGTACAATCTCGCATCCTTACATTCTTCGGTCACGTATCTCGGCGTGGTGATCAGTCCATCGAACGCCTTGTCGTCCAGGGGAAGGTGGAAGGCACTAGACCGCGCGGAAGGTCACCTACGCGTTGGACTGACCAAATTAAGTCGGCCGTAGGAGACTCTGTCAATCAATGCAGCAGGATGACAACTAATAGGCGACGATGGCAAAATGTCGTAAAACGCATCACATCTGCCCCTACTACTACAACTACTTCCTAGCGATCACGACCGCTCTGTCAAGAGTGCACCGAATAGGAAGAAGAAGAAAGTTTATTTAAATATTACAAAAAAATATTTCTACATAATTAAAGAAATGGTTTGGAAACGTTTTTATTTTAAAATGTTGACAATGCTCACTTCAGGGTGTCGGTCTTTAGTGACGGAGTGCGCGCATCGTCAAAACTTACTCTCATAATTTTTTCCTAACTCGCCAAAAGAAGTATAACTTCAAAAATATTAGTATTTAAAAACAAATGGTGACTTTCACCAGTATAATACGCGCAATAGAACTAATTTGAGTGTACGACCAACCAGGCTCCAAAAGATAAACCACTCCTTATATGGAAATTGTATTCGTTTTTACAACAAACTCCCAAGCGAAATTAGAGAATTATCACTCAATTAATTCAAAACTCTAATTAAACGTAAATCAATCAATAAAGCTTTTTTATAGATTTGACGATTATTTAAATGATTGATTTGCTCCAGCTCAAACGATTTGTATGACTCAAAAGTGACGGAGAGTTTCTTGCCAGTTCTTCTTGCCCCCTCTACGCCCTTGTCTTACGAACTGGTAGTAAATGTAAATTTAGAATCAATTTAACTTCTTTTTTGACGTTCATAAGTGTACTTGGTTAACTATATGAAAAAAGTTATTTTGAGTTTGATATGGTAAATAGCAGTTAAATGTAAAAATCCTCGAAGTGAACTACTTCGAGTTGAACCTGCGACCCGTCTAAAGTGAGCCAGCAATAACATTAAGCATTAAATATAACAATAATCTTACTATAACCGCTTTACTAGCCGTGTACAGACAGCAGAAAAAGCCACATTTAAACACAATATTAGCATAATTCTAGAGATAATTAATTTTGTGTTTATATAAATTACCAATTCAACGCATGTATATAGTAGGTACTAGCTGACCTGGCAAACGTCGTTTCGCCATGTATATCATTTATAATAAAAAAAGGGGTTGATCGTCATAAAAAAATATATATTTTTTTAACTAAAAATTAAAAAAATAATAATTTAGGGGTGGACTACCCTTAACATTTAGGGGGATGAAAAATAGATGTGGTCCGATTCTCAGACATACCCAATAATAATAAATAATAATAATAAAGCATATTTATTCAAGACTTACAATTTGTTTTTTTTTTTTTACAACCTATTTTGAGTTAGTATATTTCTTAAACTATGTTAGTATAATTTATTGAAGCCTTGACCCCATCCGGGTATATGCCTCCTCCATCCCATTCCAAACCTGTCTATCCCTTGCTTTCTCTAGCCAGTTTGTGCCTGCCACTTTGGCAATGTCGTCCGTCCACCTCATTTTTGGTCTGCCCCGATGTCTGTTCCCTGGGGGGCCTCTCCATTTTGTAATTTTGAGACTCCATCTTTGGTCTGAGACCCTGGCTACATGTCCTGCCCAGCGCCATTTCATTTTTAGAGCATGTTTGAGAACATCTGTAACATTCGTCCTTTCTCTAATGGTTTTGTTACTAACTTTATGTAACCTCCTTAGCCTTAGCATACTCCTTTCCATGGCGTGTTGTGTAGAAAGCAATCTGTTTCTGGCCTTATTAGTGTACACCCATGTTTGGCTACCATAGGTGAGGCAAGGCAAAATGCAGACATCCATTACCGTCTTTTTTAGTTCTAAATTATAAGATCCTTTTAAAATTTCTTTGTGTGACCAAAACTTGTTCCATGAGCTTCTAATTCTTCTTTCAATTTCTTGTTCATTGCTGTTGCTGTTGAAGGAAATTTGTTTCCCTAGATAGACATATTCCTTTACATATTGGATCTGGTGCCCATCTATTTGTATAGGTTTCTGCAGACTGTTTGTTAGAGCCTTAGTTTTACTGGCGTTCATGTGTAAGCCAACCTTTTTGCTTTCGTTGTTCAAGGATTGCATCATTTGCTGAAGTTCTGAAACAGAGTTGGCGAAAAGTGCAATATCGTCTGCAAATCTTATGTGGCTAAGTTGTCTATTGCCAATCCATATACCATTCGATTTCCAGTCCAATTTTTGAAATATCATTTCCAGAACTGCTATAAAAAGTTTAGGAGAGAGTGGATCCCCTTGCCTCACACCTCTTTCAATATTAATTTCTTCCCCTTTGTTTTCCAATCGTATTGAACTTGTACTGTTTGAGTAGATGTTCTGGATCACTTTTGTATAGCAGTAGTTTATATTGCAAGATGTTAATGCTTCCCAAATGGAGCAGTGAGTGATGCTATCAAATGCCTTAAGATAGTCCACAAACCCTATATATAGGGGATAATTAAATTCTTTACATTTTTCTAAAAGTTGTTCGATTGTATGGATGTGGTCTATTGTTGAAAACTTGGAGCGAAAGCCGGCTTGTTCTACTGGCTGCATGAGGTCAATTTTGTCTGCTATTCTGCTTAACAACAGTGATGAGAAAAGTTTGTAGATGCTGGATAACAAACTGATCGGCCTATAGTTACTGATATCTCTTGGATCTCCTTTTTTATACAGCAGGACAATTTCAGACTTGCACCATTGATACGGGACAGTTCCAGAAATAAATACCATATTAAACAGTCTAGTCAAGAATGTGAAAAGCAGTGGAGCTCCCACATTTAAGGCTTCGTTACTGATATTGTCTGGGCCAGGACTTTTTTCTGATTTTAATGTTATGATGTGCTTTAATACTTCTTTTTCTGAGATTTCGTCAATTTTAGTTTCCTTTTCAAGCTCATTATTCATAGTCTCTGTTAAGTTGTTACTGTCCGGCATGTTTTTGTAAAGCTCTCTATAGTAGGCTGTTGCGCATTTAATTATTTCTTGTCGTGATTTGGTTTCTTTTTGTTTTTGGCTGAGGTTTTGAATCCAGCTTTTATGTGTGCTCAGTTCTTTGTAGGCCCGTTTAGCACGTCTAAATTTTGTCAAGTTTTTCTCTATAATTGTCTTTCTGTAATTCTGATAGTCTTCTCTAATCGCCTTGTTGGTTTTCTTATAAAGAGATTTTAGTTCTTCTTTTAATTCTTTAGTTTTATTTTTAGTAGACTTTAATTCCGTTCGTTGGGATATCAAATCTAGTGTTTCTTTTTTAAGTATTTTATGTTCTCTTTTGCTGTTTTCCATTTTTGTATTTAGACTAGAGATGATGATTTTTTCAAGATTGTCATAGTAAGTCTGGATATCTTGTGTTTTTTCTAATGTTTCACTTTGTTTAGACAAGTTAGTTTCTAGTGCTTTTAAATAATTAGTTTTTTCGCTTTTAGTTTTTAATGATTTTGAAGTTAGTTTAAAGTTTTTTCGACTCAGTTTTGGTGTACCTAGATCGAAGGACGCTCGCAAAAGTCTGTGGTCGGAAGGAAAGTTAATCTTATTTAATACTTCGAGATTTGAAATGTTTTTTGAATTGTTGTACATTATGAAGTCTACTTCATTTTTTGTCGTTTCGTCGGGAGAATTCCAGGTCCACCTACGGCTAGGCTTTTTCTTAAAAAAGGTATTCAATATTAAGAGTTTATGCTCGTAAGCATATTGTATTAATCGTTCGCCTCTTTCGTTTCGGTTGCCGTAACCGTGTTGTCCCATTATTAAACATTCATGTTCTTGACGGTGTCCAATCTTTGAATTAAAGTCTCCCATAACTATTAATTTTTCATCTGCTAAGTCGTGAGCTTTTGCTAGATCTGCATAGAACTTGTCGATATCATCGTTGTTCGCGTTCGCTGTATGACATACCCAATATGCACACAAAATTTCATGAGAATCGGTCAAGCCGTTTCGGAGGATTTTAACTACAAACACTGCGACACGAGAATTTTATATATTAGGTTAACAATTTTCTTAACCTACATAGTAATCATTAAAAATAATAGACAATTAAAACAAATTTAAAAAGTTTGTTCCCTGTGGTACGTTTATTGCTAGCATTTTCTCGCTGTATTGCGATACTTATTTGTTGAGGAAAGCACCAGCTCTGGGGTCACCTACACTACACTATCACATCACACAACAGATAAAAAGATATGTACAATTTTATTATTCTAAGAAGCAAACCCCTCCCCCCCTCACCCCGTCCGAGAAAAGCCCACCAACTTTTTCCATCCTATTTATTTTTTGGAGATATCATGCAATTACCAGCTATCATTTCCATCTTGTAAGCCTATCAATCTTATGGTCGTCCCTTATTTCTGTGACTATCTTATAACCTAATAGATAGAAAAATACAGTCCTAAACCATGAGTGGAAGTGCTTCAAGAACTAACCTTTGCCATTGTTCCTTGTCTTGTATCTGCTATTTTGCTGATGGTACAGGGAGCAATGTCTGAGCACTCAGGGTTTATCTGCCCGGTAATGGAGCACCACTCGGGAGATATTTTTGTAAATCGGCTTTGCGCGCGCGCACGAATAATTTAAAGGCTTTTGTGTATAAGCTTCTATGTATAATATTTACTCGTCTTCATTTCGTTGGACTAATGTACACAGAAGACCATTTCCATTATTACTAGATCAGATCTCAGAAGTCCACCGATTTGGCTGAAAAGGCAAGCAATGATAAATTAAAAAAAAAACAACTCTGCAGAAATCAACTAACTTCACGCTTATAAGAGATTAAATAAAATTCTAAATTCAAAATCATTTATTCATATAGGTAACACAATGTACACTTATGAACGCCAAAAAAAAAATCAATATTAAATGCTTCTAATATTACATTTACTGCCAGTTCTCAAGGGCGTAGAACGGAAGAGAAGAACTGGCAATAAACTTTTCGTCACTCTTTTAAGTTTTTAGTTTTACACAATGTTTGTTCCCTACAACTATTACACCATGTTCCACATGACATCTTAAGTAATTAATAATAATAAAACAAATTAAATATAATACTACTACATCCATATTATGAGCTTGATTCAGTAGTGGGCAATTAAAAAATAATAATTGTTGTGCCTTTCTGATACCTTAACTGCTGTTTTGCTAGTAATTTTTTGTAACATATACTGTACATATAGCATTATATATGTCATCACAACAAAACAGGATGATGGATAGTTGTCTTGTACACATCTTGAATAAAAAAAACATCAATTTGTAAATCTTATGTCAAATCATAACTTGTGAAACCAAGTTCTCAAGTGTGTTCTCTGTAAAAATTGAGATCTTTGTCGGTTATTTAGTCCCTTAAGGGACATTCTGTATTAAGTTTTACGTAATTAGCTAACCTAACATCTTTAGATATATTAAACACCAATTGTATTCTAGAAGATTCTATGTCTGCTAGAAGTGCCTTAGAGTTTAGATGATCGGTCTGTCAGTGATTTACAAAATTAAAAACTTTGACCAGTTATATTGACGACTTTGGTCTAGTGGTTAGTACCCCTGACTGCGAATCTATGGGTCCCGGGTTCGATCCCCGGCTGAGACGAACATCGTTGTGATGAGCATTTGGTGTTGTGCTTAGGTCTTGGGTGTTTAAATATGTATTTATATGTCTATATATCTATGTATGTATATCCGTTGCCTAGTACCCATAACACAAGCTTCACCAGCTTAGCATGGGACTAGGTCAATTGGTGTGAATTTTATTAAAATAAAAAATGTGTGCGTGTACTAGGTGTATACACGTAAGAAGTGAAACTTCTTTATGACCTTATTTTTCGAAAAATGATCTACTATATGCAACTTTACAGAAATTGTTTAAATAAAGTTAAATTAGATAAAGTTTAACAAAAGGCTTTTATTATCATAGACATGAATACAAATACAATTATTTCATTTTACCTTATTACTACTAAGATTATTATAGAATTTCATTAATTGTAATAGAATTATTACTATCATTGATATCGTTATTATATATTTTTGTTATTAATGGCTTCGAATCTCTTCGGATCAACCGTGGTAGGGACAAGAAAAAGATGGCGCGTAACCGAAAAACGTGACGATTTGCTACAAAATTTCTCCCATACGTCGATAAAGAACTTTCATTCCAACGCCGATAAAGAAGTTTGACTTCAAAAAGCAACATGGCGCGTAACGAAAAAAATGTGACGCGTAACGAAAAAATGTTACACTAAATTTTTTTCCAACCCCGATAAAGAAGTTTCACTTCAAAAAAAAAAATTAAGTAAAAAATTGAATGAAATTTGAAATATACCGTGTTTATACAATCTCTGATTGGAAACTGAAAATTCAGGCTTCTAATTTTATCCATAACGAAGTTATAGGGGCGAAAATGGCCTGATCTGCTTCGAAAAATGGGGCGGATTGCCGTGCTCACAGACTTTGGAATCCACTTGAACATTGATGACTTTAATTACACGCATATGTATGATATTGTTTCAGATGTCGTAGCGGTATGAGGTGGTGGGTGTGTCTGGTGGTCGGGTGCCTGGTGGGCGTGGTGCGCGCCTGTCCATGGGCATGCGCGTGTAGACCCTCAGCTGCTGACTGCGCGCATCGTGCGCTCACGCATGTACCCAGGCCTTTACCGCCTGATACCCTGAGATTGTAAGTTTTTTTTGCATTATGATTGATGACGTGGAAGAAAGGTGTTTTTGTGTCACCTCGACGTCCGTCGTTCCACAACAGAGCGTTTTCTAAGGCAGTTTTTGCCGCGCACCACCACTATGTGGAACCAGCTGCCTACTGAAGTATTTCCGAACCAATTCGACTTAGGGTCCTTCAAGAAAAGAGCGTACCAATTCTTGAAAGGCCGGCAACGCACTTGCGAGCCTTCTGGCATTGTGAGTGTCCATGGTATCACTTAACATCAGGTGAGCCTCCTGCCCGTTTGCCTCCTATTACATAAAAAAAAAAAAAAAATAAGTGAGCTGCCCGCTGAAGTATTTCCGAACAAACTTAAAATATTCCAATAGGAGATAGGCAACGCAGCTGTGAGCCGTCACGCAGTGTGTCTCCATGGGCGGTATCACTTAACATCAGGTGAGCCTCCTGTTATATTCAAATGATGATATGATCCTCAACTAGTATAACCACTGACAGATCTGAAAGCCCTCTTGGAATGGCATCGAACTCAAACTCAACATATCTTTATTCATATAGGTAAACAAGTACACTTATGAACGTCAAAAAGAAGTTAAATTAATTGTACATTTACATTTACTACCACTTCGCAAGTCAAGGGCGTAGAGCGGGTAAGAAGAACTGGCAAGAAAATTTCCGCCACTCTTTTTAATCGCCAAGTCATACAAATTGTTTGAACTGGAGCAAATCAATCCCAAAGTTTAGGATCATTTAAGTATTCGTCAAATTTATAAAAACCTTTATTGATTAATTAACATCTCGCTGTTGGCCTTAAGGGCCTTACAACCCAGCTCGGGCTGTGCTCGGTCGGGTCGGAATGGGCGTTTTCTCGCAACTTGTGCAAGACTCAAACCTCGGCTTAGGCCGTCGCGGGGTCCTGAAGGCTCCAGAGCTTCGCCATGTGATCGTGTATACCTTAGACCCAAAAAAATATTGGTTGTTTGTAAAGTAGGTTTACGATCGAGATGTTTACGTGATAACGTCTTATTGGTGATATAAGTTTTTGGGAAGTAAGGAATTAATGAAGATAACAATTTTTTCAAATTTTAAATTACATCTATCGTTTTATTCACACTTTTGATGATAAATTTCGGGTGTAAAATGACAAGTTTACTTATTCGACTATGATATACATTTTTCTTCATACATTCACGGAATGACTGGCAGCGCTCGAGATGAGACGGGAGATCGGTCCGTCTCTCTCTCGTTATACCTGCGATCGCGCTCGTGAGGTTTTGGTGTGACACAAGTTTCTGAACATGTCACCCGACTAAAACGATTTTAAAGACGTTATCACGTCAAAAGTCGACAGCGTGTGTCTGACATAGGAGGTTGATCACCTATTTGCCTATTAGATTGACAAATCATGAAACAGATACAGAAATCCGAGACCCAGACCTAAGAAGGTTGTAGCGCCAGTGATTTTTTTAAATATACTATGATTTAAAAATGTACTTTGAAAAGTTGATAGCAAATTAACTGGTATGTTTATAAAATACATATAAAATTTTGTGTTGATTCGGCCATACAGAAATTAAATAAATACATTTCACGCTGAAAAGAAACAAGAAAATGAATAGCGAGAAGGTTGTATTAAATATTGTATCTATATTGGGTATTACCACAATGTGAAGCGCACTAGTTCACGTGTCGATAACTTTCCATTTTCCTTTATTGCACTTTATTAGAATGGGGTGTGCATAGACTAATACATACAGAGGCTTTATTTTATTTATCTACACTTTGCACAGAATAAACAAAGGTTATGAAAACCATGGACTAATTAAATATAATGTTTATTATGTTATGGTGTTTCGCAAGGTCCACAGTTTGGCCCATAAACCTTCCTAAAGCACCATTCTAGATAATGTAAATAGAAATATTCTGTGCAGTATTTTTTGAGTTCGACTTGTTTTATAAAATATAAAAGTAAGATATAGGCCGTCGCTTTTGGAGGCATTATCAAGCTGTACAACTTTTCTCTAAAACTCAATCATACAATTAAGGCAGGTTTCATAAGAAACGTTTTTGTTTGATTGTGTCTCCGACTACTACGAAACAGTCTATTTACCTTGTGTGTAACAATCACAAATAACGTGGCTATCTATAAGTAAATGAATTTTCAAAATCTGTTCGGTAAATCCAGAGATTAACCCCTACAAGTCTACTGCTATTTAAAATCTTTAACATTTCTTATTTTTAAGTATTTCTGCTCAACAAAATTAGTTATTATTTAAGTTTCTTTTGTAGTATTTTGTTGTCTTGGAGAGCGTTCAAGTATTACGTAACGAATTTTGGGGGGGGGGGGGGCTTGTGTAAAACGTTACGATGCGGGGCGGGGATTGAATTTTTTTTTTTTTTTATTTATTTATTTGATGCACAAAACACATTATAATCTTTACAAAAATAAACTTAAAACTAACAGTTATGAACAGGATTCTAATGTAAAACCATGTGCACACTGCAAAATTAATGTTACAAAATAAAAGGCTCATAACTATCAAAGGTAACATAGTAAAAAAAATAATAATAATAATAAGTTCCTCGACACCAATTTAACGTTAACGTTAACCAGGACCACAAGGGTCAGCACTTAACCTACGATGGAGGATGTCTTTAATTACACTAATGAATTTATTAATATTGTGACAGAATATGTCCACAAGTAAGTGGTTGCTCTTTGCCATCTCGTTATATTGACGAGCCATCCTGGTCAAAGGCTTGTAAAACGAAATGTTATTTTTATAAATTTGTAGGGAAAATAAATTCACTTCATTAGATCTACGGGCACTAAATTTAATATTAAGGCTTATGTGAGCTAGTAGTTCGGGAGAGTCTATAATGGAGTGGATGATTTTGAAAAGGTAAACTAAGTCGAAGACTATGCGTCTGGATTCTAATGGTAGAACTTTAAATTTCAGGAGTCTATCGCAATAATTTAAGTTAGACCGGCCAGGTTTTATACGATAACATAAAATTCTGAGAAATTTCCTCTGAATTCGTTCAATTTCGTCAATGTGCACCTTATAATTCGGCGACCATATAGGACTACCGTATTCTAATATACTTCTTACGAGGCTGAAGTATAAGTACAAGGTGCTACGAGGATTTTTAAAACCTTTTGTGGATCTAAGAATAAAACCCAGTAGATGGTTTGCTTTAGACGTGATGTGACTATAGTGGGCACGGAATGAAAGCTTGTCATCGAACAGGATACCTAGGTCTTTTGCAACATCTGATCTGTTAACTAATTGACCATCTATGTCGTAGTTCCATACGATTTCGTTTCGTTTATTAGTAAACGATATGACAAAACACTTGTCTATATTTAAATACATGTAGTTAGTCTTGCACCATTGTGATACGGTATTGATATCACGCTGTAATGTTAAGCAGTCATCTAAATTAGTAATAGAAGTAAATATTTTAAAGTCATCTGCATATAAGAGACAATTGCAGGACAGTTGTTGAATAAGGTCATTAATAAAAACTACGAAGAATAATGGCCCTAAGTGGGAACCCTGAGGTACTCCTGATGTAACTGCGATAGGTGCAGAGATGAAGCCCTTTAACGCAACCAACTGAGTTCTAGAGTCTAGGTATGAGCATATCCATCTATATAAACTGCCGTGGATACCATGTGACGCTAATTACGCGTTATTGTTCAGTACTTTACACCACATAATGGTAACTTTTAGGTATAAAGAGTCACTTTGGTGGTCACGAAACGTTTTACTATTGGGTACAGAAAAACGGCGCCTTACATGGGGGGGGTAAATAATCTCCAAAAATTGCTTGACGTAATATTTGAACGCTCCCTTGAGAGACAAAGTCTTTATAAAGAAAACTCTTAACGTAGTTCACATTGCTCTGTAAGAACATTTGCTGGGGGAAGACCAATTTAGTCCGCGCAAACATATACCTTTACTCAAGGGAAGCATGAATGAAATATTATTATTTTGCAATTATTTTGAAAAGTAGTGTCTTGAGCTGGTGCCTTTTAACCTAGAGGTCGCGCATTCAGTTCGATTCCTTTCTTTTTACCACTCGTAGAATGAAATTCTACGTAAACGTAAAAAAGTCGTAAGAGAATTGTAACAGATGCGGAAATATCAGGCCTAGACTATGGGTTGGCTAGTTTCTTTTTTTAATATATGCATCTGGGATCCAATAATATCCAAATTAAAATCTCAAGATAAACTATCCGCGAAAACAGAGGACACCGTGAGCCATTTTTGCCAAAACCCTCCATCTTCTAGTCGATACCAACTCCGGGGAAATAAATACAGATAATGCAACTTTTTCTTCAGCTGTGACACTTTTTGATATTCAACATCTTTTGTCTTCAGTCACCGTGACCACGCACGCTGTAAAACACGCGAAACGTCGGATAAGATATGTTAAATAATTGTAAATTTATAATAATACATAACTTTAATCTGGTTAAAAAGTTTTTTCTTTAAATGTGTAAAGGTTATGTCAATAAAAGACAATACTATAGTATTATTTTGCAATTATTTTGAATAGTAGTGTCTTGAGCTGGTGCCTTTTAATCTAGAGGTCGCGCGTTCGGTTCGATTTCTTTCTTTTTACCACTCGTAGAATGAAAACATCGTAAGGAAACCGGTCTACTACGTGTATCAGACTTCTTCTTGCCAATTAAGAAAATGATCATGAAACAGGTGCGGAAATATCAGGCCAATTTATGGGCTGACTGGTTTATTTTTTAAATATGTATTTATTTAAAAGTATGCATACTACTCTCAAAATAATTATTTGGACAATTAGTGTTGCTTGATGATTTGCTATTTTAAGAGTACCGAGAGTTTTTTACGCCGGCTTTTTCTCTCGGCCTAGACCCTTCTTTGCCGATGATTAGGCATGCCTACAGATTCAAATTTAATGACGTGGAATAAATGATACCGTATCTTATGTTCCATATTAAACATATGTTATTTTATTTTCTATTTTACTGTATCCATTAATGCTACGGTGCCACCAGCTCTAAGGTATTGGAGCCTTGTCCGCCTGATCAGGTGAAGGGTTATTGAACTTGTATGAGTAGAGTTAAAAAGTTACTACAAAATTGGTAAATTGATCGTATGAAATCAAATTTCGTTGAGAAAATTCAATTTTCCGAACAGAACATTTCCAATATTTCCCTTTGGTAGTCAGTTATGCGAATTTAAGTACACTCAACGTTCAGTATGAGTTCGTATAGACTATAGAGTAACAAAAATCAGTTTGCAATTCTGTTTTATTACATTTTTCACGTTACAGGATTATGGGGAATATTCGGGATGACTCCCGTTAGACATAGACATAGACATAACATTTATTACTAACAAAACACACACTTACACAAAATAACAATAATAAAAAAATATAAAAATAATGAATGATATTTTTTTTTCCTTTTCCCTGTAGGTTAGTTTCAAGTGTGTAATGCGTGTGTGTTGTGGTTGTAATTGGCCCTGGATCAGCATTATGCTGAGGAGCAGAATGTTCCACAGTCATTCTGCCAGAGACCACAGCAGCTAGCTTGTGTCTCAGTCGCAAAAAAGAATGTTATAATAATAATACTTAGTAGACAAAAATAATACTCGTAATATTAGTAGAGACTCTTGGGCCGTGGGGTTCAAGTGCACAGCTAATTAAAGATTTAAGTTGGCGCCTAGTAGATAGTACCGGTGACCCCAGAGCTGGTGCTTTCCTTAACAAGTAAGTATCGCAATACAGCGAGGAAACGCTGCCAGCGTTAAAACTACAGTGTCACAGGGACCAAACTTTTTACATTTATTTTGATTTTCTTTTTAATAATTTTTAATATTACTTTTAAAGGAAATTTCATAAAGGCATTAGTAAAAGTTAGCGAAAACTAACCTCTCGAAAAGGTCACACATATGGCAATAATTAATGAACTAGAATCTAGATAAACAGACGCTTCTAATTGTCTGTTGAGTTGACAAAATGTTTGCTTCAGTTGTTACACTGTAATTGTTTTTTGTAAATGTTTTGATCTATTGTTTTGTGTGTAATGTAAATTTGCATTGACATAATCTGGTATGACAAATAATTTTGTTAAATAAATGTCAGTTCCTAACCGCAGACGCTGGTTTAATAATCAATGCAGCAGTCGTTGCAGCCCACGAATACCCATTTTGGTAGGTGCGTTGCCGGCCTTTAGGAGTATGCTCTTAAAACAATTGGAGGTCATATCTTCCTGGGAGTCGATTCCACAGTTCGCTAGTTCGCAAAAGAAAGTGTCTTGCGAAGTTGACCGTGAAAACTTCCAGCTATCAAAACACATAAGCATTCAAAATTAAAGTAGCCATGATGGCCAGTCTTTGAAAGTAGATTAAGATGATTGTGAATACTTAATTGCCTATGTCAGCAAGGTGTCAAAGGCTGGGCGGGCGTTTGGGCGGGCGGCTGGCGGCGCGCCAGGCGCAATGCGGATTCGATGTTTACAATTTATCTGTCATACAACCTGCGTCGGTTTGTCTTAGAATGATAATTATCCTGAAATGAAGGTATCTACTAGATCTAATATATAAAATTCTCGAGTCACGATGTTCGTTCCCATACTCACCCAAAACGGCTCGACCGATTCTCATGAAATTTTTTATGCATATTCAGTAAGTTCGGCTACTATCTATCTTTCAAATCCCTAAATTTTTATTTTTTAGATAAAGTTTTGATTTTTTTTTGATACAGAATACAAAAATACCTACAACCCCTAATTTTCAACCCTCTGCGATCAACATCTTTTTTTTATTATAGTAGATAAGTTTTTTTATTGAACTAAAAAATGTTTCCTAGAAATAATATAAATGGCAAAACAACGATTGCCGGGTCAGCTAGTAATTTATAAAAATGCAATTATAACTCTCAAATATAAAATTTACAATATTCTTAACCTACGTAGTAATAATAATAATATAAATTTGTTGCACTACAACCTCTTTAGGTCTTGGCCTCAGATTTTTAAATCTAATAGGCAAGTAATTTATCAGCCTCCAGGGTCTGACACACGCCGTCGCCTTTGACTTCTAAGACATGTCGGTTTCCTCACGATGTTTTCCTTCACCGTTCGAGCAAATGTTAAATGCGCACATAGAAAGAAATTCCATTGGTGCACAGCCGGGGATCGAACCTACGACCTCATGTATGAGACGCACGCTGAAGCTGCTATAGTAATAATAATAAATTATATTTGAAAAGTTTTTTCACTGTACGTATATACCTGATGGCATTGCTAGAAAGGTCTGGGGTCACCGGTAATACCAGGCGCCTGTACTTCAATTAGCCTGCACTTGATCACTTGAAGACTGTTCCATCTGATGTTAAGTGATATGCTCATGGACACTCACATGGCCAGTAGGCTCGCAAGTGCGCTCCCGGCCGCCGCTCTCAATGCCAGAGGGTTCGTGTGTGCGTTGCCGGCCTTTTAATTATATAGAAAATGGCGCAATGGGGCTCACCCGATGTTGGCGCTCAATGCCGGATAGTTCGAGATAAAAGTTATAGATCACTGTCGTGTAATGCTTTCAGAGGAAAGGTGATATTTAAAGGCATGGTGTCTTTATAGGGAGTGTATTAGGACCATAAGTTTTGACAACAGTTATAAATGACTTTGCAGAGCTATTTATATATAACTGATTATTTATTAAACAATCTGAATGTACTACTTTCTTTGCAAATTAACAACTTATTAATAAAGATATATTATTTAATATACAAATGAAGAATATAAACACAGTATTAACACTGAAGGAATTCAGTGCCAATTATCACGAAGTAGAAATGCCGCTGCAAAGGATTATGAATTCTATTGCATTGAGACACGAGTGAATTTCACCAAAACACAGAAAATGATGAACCCCAACTGGAATTTTATAGTTTGGCGTTAAATATTTACAAGCTTTAGTCTGGCAAAATTTTATTTAGTCAAAACAGTATTGGTCTAGTGCTCACAACTTAGCTCTTCAACCTGGAGGTCGTAGGTTTTAAACCCCTGTGCATCAGTCAAATTTCTGTCGCTGAGCCTCCTGCCGGGTTTCCCCCTATTCTATAAGTACCAATTTTTAAAAATCACATTAAAGATAATCACCCCCAATCTGGCGAAATAAGCGTTCAATCCTAAGTAAAAAATTAAATCATAACTCAGTTGCAATCCGACAGACAATTTGTATCAATTAAGCTTACGTCATCCAAGCAACATTTTAATTTACATATTTCAATGATACTTTACGTTCAAATAGGGTTTTTCATTTCATTTTATCCGTCTTTCATATTATCTTCTCTTGCTGCAGATGCTTTCCGAAAACAGTTCGAATAACTTATATTTGGAAGAATGGGTTAGCGCTTTAAATGGGAAGTTTACTTGACTTAAAGCATTTGGTAAATCTACCAAGTTTAAAATTATGTAAACAAAGATAATATCTGCCAACATCTAATAAAAATCCAGCTAAATATATTTATTTTTATTCCTTGCATTCATTTTAATGGTATAATAAATCACACGCGATTAAAAATAAGCAAAAATATCATAAGGAAACAAAATATGTACTTAAACATATTAAATCTTAATATTTTTATTGAATCTGAAAGAAGATTATAATTATAATACAAAGAATTCGGAAAGCGGTCAAATTTCGTTCGCGCGTTTTTACTTTAACTTTTTTTTATTGCGTATTATAGTCAGCCAATAGCAATGTGTAATGTTTATATACGAACTCTTTGGTTAAAATTAACATTCCAAATTCAAATTCTTTTATAGCTAGATTAAATGTACAGAGCTGTGCTTGAATAAATTAGGTCGTAGCACGAAGTATAGCCTAAAGCTATTCTAGAAATAGACTTTTAAATGCAATACGAATAAATTTAAGACATATGGTGTCTTGGACTTTTTTGTAGATATTGATGTCCTTTATAAAACTGCAGTACATCACTTTGCTCTACTGTCAATAGTTTCCGCAGCATATAGGAATATTTATTGGTATTCACATGCATTCAGTAGTAGAACGATGTTCTATACTAAGCATTTCTAGAATTGGACTTTAAAAAAAAAAACATTTTGTTACACATATGGTGTGGTTGGCTTTTTCGTAGATATTGATGTCCTCTACAAAACTGTAGTACATCACTTTGCTCTATTATCGATAGTTTCGTAGCAATACAATCCGCAGTGTATAGTTATTGGTTTCACATTGCCAGAAGACTCGCAGTTGGTACGCTCTTTGAAGGACTCTAAGTCGAATTGGTTCGGAAATACTTCGGTGGGCAGCTGGTTCCACATAGTGGTGGTGCGCGGCAAAATCGGGTGCTCTCCTAAATGCCAGCATTAAAGGTACACTGTCACAGTTAAATCTTGTTATACAAGTAAGACCGTGGGGCACAGCAGGTCAAATCAAGTTCAATGAAATGTCTGAATTATTGAAAAATCAATAACAAAAGTTATAATTAGCGGGGCATACCGTACACTCGTGTAGACAAATGTACATAATATTACAAAGCCAGTTATTAAAAGTGTACTTCTACCTCAAAGGCCGGTTACCTACTACCGGTGTCCATGGGGGATTACTGCCATTGCTTCATTTGCCTCTTATGTTATAAAAAGTATTAGTTCTGGATATCCTATTTATTTTTTTGGATGAAGCGTGAAGTCAAGTTCTTTTTGAAGTGAAACTTCTTTGGAAGCAGGAGGGTAAAATTTTTACGGACGCAATAATAATAATATTAGCGTCACGAAGACGTGCAGCGTTTTTGCCTGTCTGTGTTTAAAAATAAATAATCTGAACAAGTCGACTTTTAGAAGTCGGTTAAAATCGTCTAGACAACAGACTAATTTAATATTGGAAATGAATTTTGTACACGACTGTATCACAAAATTAATCAATGCACAGCGGTTAAATAGTTTAGAGTTTGAGCACTCGAACTTCAGTACGTACGAATAACCAGATACCAGTCGTAATTTCTACGAGACGTTTTTCTTACGTGATTTTATTTTAATACAAAGTTTGATATGTTTGACAGAGCTCAAACGGAGATTGAGACTTGATACGAATTCGAATATGGACTTCTTCAGCTGTCAAATTAATGACATATATAGAAGTCATACAATTGAACAGAAATGAGATGAAAACGACTTAACCGCTTTTGATGAAACTTTGACAGTTCCCTAACACATACAATTACGATAGCACACATACTAGAAACCCAAAATTCTGAAATACTAAATCTCAACGATTTATCGATAAAATGGGACATCACTAATGATTGGTCAATCAAATAATTTCTTTGATAGCCGGCTATTTACAATTATTACTTAATCTTTAATGGCCTCTGAACAAAGATTATTACTATAAATAAAACATAATCTTTTTTATGCGCTTGCGCATTTGAGTTAGAATATAGTATATTGTTTAGGTGTTTAAAAAAACACACACAGTTGTTTTTTTTTTTAATACACGTGTCTCCACTTAGCAGCAACGGGGAGCAGGCCTAGTGGCTTCAGCGTGCGACTCTCATCCCTGAGATTGTAGGTTCGATCCCAGGCTGTGCACCAATGGGCTTTCTATTTATTTATTACATTGGCCCGCATAAAGGAAAACATAAATCTGAGATCTAAAAAAACGTTGCACCACTGATTTATTTTATTGTTGTCTCCACTGAGACATCATTTAACATTACTAGCCCAACTTAAGACTAATAATACCAGCCCCCGGAAAACAAACCACTGTTACCGCAGCCCCCGTAAAAGATACTGCCGCAGCCCCCGTAAAAGATACCGCTGTTGCCGCAGCCCCCTAAAACATACCGCTGTTACCGCAGCCCCCCCTAAAAGATACCGCTGTTACCGCAGCCCCCCTAAAAGATATACATTCATATAACGTCAAATTATATGAATGTATATCAGTAAGAAAAACCGGAGTCATAGATAACAAAATGTGCAATGCTATCGACTCGGGCGCAATCAAACCGAATTATGTAATTACGTTGACGTTTGAGTGATGTGGTTATACGATAGACAATTTTTAATAAATAGATATTGTTCGTTTTGTTTTTGTATTGATTATTTTTCTTGACTATTAGTTTTTAAGAATTTACTGTGGGGTAGCCCTTTGGGCGCCAAAGCTTCCCCTTAGAGCAGGGCTGTCAGATGAAAGAAAAGCATGATCGTACACCAACTACAAAAAAATCGTATATCAAGGAATTTTGAAATGAAAAGATCGTACAATATGAAAGTGGAAAGTTTTTATTTAAAATGACTGGCTGCCTTTGCCTTAAAGAGTGTAACTTTAAATCTCCATATTCTGAAGCCATTTCGACCTCACTTAAAAATATCTAATTTTTCCCAATCGGGACGATACTTCTATGCTCTGTGTTTGTTCCTCTCTGTTGCAGAAAGCTAAAAAGAGTTGACCAATTTCTTTTTTGGAGTACCTGGCGTAGGACGCTCTACTTCATTTTCGCTACCCATTCTTGCTTAAGCGTATTGAAGTAACAGAAAAACACTAAAGACAATATACACAAATACAGACTTTATATAAAAAAGGGTCTTCAGGCGTATACGAGTACGATTTTGGTCGGATCGTACTGAGCAAAAATTACATAAAATCGTAGGAGTACGATTTAAATCGTACATCTGGCAGCCTCTTAGTTTATTTAAAATGTCCAAGCAATAATGAAGAATGAACAAAAATTTACACTGCTTATTACTATTATATGTCACAGAGTACCACACAACAACTATTTTTGACAAATAAAAGAATATTGTCAAAGTTTTGACGTGATAACGTCTTTAAAATCGTTTTAGTCGGGTGACATGTTCAGAAACTTGTGTCACACCAAAACCTCACGAGCGCGATCGCAGGTATAACGAGAGAGAGACGGACCGATCTCCCGTCTCATCTCGAGCGCTGCCAGTCATTCCGTGAATGTATGAAGAAAAATGTATATCATAGTCGAATAAAGGTGATATCAGACGGTTCATTTTTTGTTCATTTTCACCTTTCATTCGGTACATTTCACTCGAAATGAAATGTCTGAACAAAAAATGAAACACGAGTGCCGAATGAAATCATTAGTGAACCGATCCAACAGTGTTGGATATTGGCATCCGGTATCTTTCATTCCCACTCCGAATGAACGAGAAATGAACGGTCTGAACTCTGAGAGAACGTTCATTCGGATTCGGCCATTTTGTTTCGAGTCCTGTAGCCGACGGACATCACGTTCTCGACGAAGTTATAACTTTTTTTTTTACTTTCATCCATTCGAAGATGATTACAATATGAATCAGGATCTTCAACGGCTAGTTCTCTCAACAATGTATTGGAAGCTCCTAATAAATTTCTTCTTTCAATCCATGGTCGCACCCACCACCGTCGACGTTTTCTTTGCTTCTTTTTTGTCAACTCTTTGATTAAATGATCACAAATTAAACTAATTCCAAGACGTACGACTTCATTCGATGACATATTTAAAAGAAAGAACAATGAATGTTCATATCTGTATCATTTCGTCTAAGCCGTGTGAACATAGAATGAAAAAAAATGAAGCATTCACTCGAGTGAACAATCATTCGAGTGAACCGTCTGATATCACCTTAAGTAAACTTGTCATTTTACACCCGAAATTTATCATCAAAAGTGTGAATAAAACGATAGATGTAATTTAAAATTTGAAAAAATTGTTATCTTCATTAATTCCTTACTTCCCAAAAACTTATATCACCAATAAGACGTTATCACGTAAACATCTCGATCGTAAACCTACTTTACAAACAACCAATATATTTTTTTTATGTGGATTTTCATTTTGTATTTTTTTTTTAATGGCTTTCAACTGGGCACAAGGTACTTCGCCAGTGTCGTGTAGATGGAGAAGGCATTTTGTATTTTCGTATGATGCGAAATATATCACGTCTTGTCAGACGAAACCACTTCAGAAACTTGGAGGTTGTTTAGTTATTTTTGTTTCTCAAATTAATTGTCAAGTTGTAAGTGACATGACGCTAGAATTTTAAAGGTATACTATGAAACTGAAAATACCATATCTATATCTAAACTAATATTATAAAGAGAAAGATTTGGAATTTTTTGTTTGTTTGGAATGAATAGACTCCGAAACTACTGGACCGATTTCAAAAATTCTTTCACCGTTGGCAAGCTACACTATTCCCGAGTGACATGGGCTATGTGTCATTTTCAAAAAAAATAGGGATGCTTACTAAAACTTAAATAATCTAACCCAAGGTGTAAAAAAATAAACAAAAAAAATCCTTCAATCGCGTGCGCTGCGAAAACTATTAATGATAGAACAAAATGATGTATTTCAATTTTTTAGGGCACATTACTATCTATAAAAAATGTCGCGACAGCATGTCTCTATCTTTTATACTTACGTCACAAAATGTGTCCTTTTATTAATTATTGTTTTTTAAATACCACCGCTAGAAAAGGCTCTTTATTCGTACCTAGGTATTGATCCTTATCAAAATAATTACCAACGTTTCACATAAGCTACAATTTAATGGCATAATCACCAAAAAAGCATGGTGGATTGGTGTTCTCCTGCCGTTTCTCTTGAATAGTTTACTACTATGTAATATAACAAAAATCTTTGCCACTAGTAATCTTAGTCTACTGGTAATTAATTAAACATACAAAATTAAAACAAATTTAAAAAGTTTGGTCCCTGTGGGACAGTTAATGCTGCCATTTCTCTGTATTGCGATATTCATTAAGGAAAGCACCAGCTCTGGGGTCACCATTACCAGGTGTTTTAAATCTTTTATTGTTGGCCAAGACTACTTCAAAAGGAACAAAATTAAAGTGAAGAAAGAAGATTATATTGTGAATATTTGCGTGTTAGAAATAAAATTCTTTTGTATTAGCTAAAGTATGGCTACATTCCAATTATTGTAAAAAACCCAATGTTATTTAAGGCCCTATCCCAGCACGAATTGCAGTATCTCGGGGTGGATTGCGGTGCGCAGAGAGGTGCGTCGCGTCGGCCCGTAATAACAATTAGTTATGTAAAACATTAAATTAATGTAATTTTATCATTTTTCTGAAATGGATTACTTGGCTTGCGATTAAATATATCGTGTAAATTTCAAAATTATGTTCTATATACATTTTCGTCATAAAATGAATTCAAAGTGTTAAAAATTGGCTATGTTTGGATTTTTTTTCTATCGAGCGAACTTATTTAAATCGTTTATCGAGCTTTCAAAATGGATACATAAACTACTCAACTCCACCATATATTTTTTCCACTCCCTACTTGAAACACCTCCCTAAGAAACGATGACGAAAAATGGAAAGAAACAATGTACTTTTTTGGAGTTTAGCGATAGGATAGGTCCTTAAGTAAGTAACTAAGTTATCTAATCAGCTGTGTTGGCCTAGTGGCTTCAGCGTGCGACTCTCATCCCTGAGGTCGTAGAATCCTGGCTGTGCATCAATGAACTCTCTCAGCGCATTTAACATTCGCTCGTACGAAGAAAAGCGGCAGGAAAACTTGCCTTAGATCCAAAAAACTTTAGAGGTGTCAAGGGACACCCGGATGGAACGAAATTCCTTTCGATTAATTTATATGTTAATTGGTATCATAACAGTATGATAGATTTTCTCGACACCAATCTTACGACGAAAAAAAAAGCCAACATCACGAGGTGTTCCCAGGCGGTCACCCATCCAAGTACTGACCTCGCCCGACGTTGCTTAACTTCGGTGATCGGACGAGAACCGGTGTATTACAATAGCAAATAGCAAAAAAGTGTCGTGACAACTTTTCGTAAGAATTTTTTCCGTCTAGCCCCCTTTCACAACGCGCGATAAGGAACTTCGTTCCAAAAAATTCGACGGCGTGTGTCAGCCACAGTAGCCTGATCACCTACTTGCCTATTAGATTGACAAATCATGAAACAAATACAGAAATCTGAGGCCCAAACCTAAAAAGGTTGTAGCGCCCCAATAAAAATGATTGTACTTAATTGATTGAATTGAATTTAGACTTTATGGCTTCCAGCCCTCGCGCAAAAGACAATTTATAGACATTAGCCATAGACAAATAGAAATTACGACACAGAGCATATAACATGAACTAATATGTATTAACTGTCAGGAGTATATGTATATATGTAGTGTATATGTTAACGTAAAATTGTAAATACCATTAAATTGTAATCTATCTCGCGAGATTATAAACTGTCGAAAGATTGTGAACTCAAGGTACTGCTTACAATTTAACGTATTATTATTCGGTAGATTATAATCTATCGAAGTGAAATCGTCAAATTGTGAAACGGTACGCACCTCGTCATGATACGTTAAATTGTAAGCAGTACGTTGAGTTCACAATCTTTCGACAGTTTACAATCTCGCGAGATAGATTACAATCTAACGGTTTTTACAATTTTACGTTGACATATAGATTAAGCTGCTAACTAAATATATAAGAAGGTAAGAACCTAAGAACCCTAACACATATATAGTGAATATATAAATAAGTATGTGATGCACCAATACCTAAGGTAACAGACGGAGTCCTGTAAGATCAGAGGTTCAATGTGGTGGGATTATCACAAAGCTATCAGGCATCACCACGATAATTAAGAGCTTGAAAGTCTTCGCGACTTTGAGAGGAAGCGAGAATAAGACAGCAATATTCAAATCTTATTTATTGTTATATCTTACTACTTACACCTATTCACACATTATTCTTGTGAGCGTGTCGCATCTTCAGCTATAGTGAAGTTTATAGTACAAAAATAGTATCTAGATTTTTTTTTTTTAAAGACAATTCACACCAATTGACCCAGTCCCATGCTAAGCTGGTGAAGTTTGTGTTATGGGTACTAGGCAACGGATGTTCATACATATTATTATAGATAGATAGATAGATATAAATACATATTTAAACACCCAAGACCTAAGCACAACACCAAATACTCATCACACCGATGTTCGTCTCAGCCGGGGATCGAACCCGGGACCCATGGATTCGCAGTCAGGGGTACTAATCACTAGAACAATGAGTCGTCAAACTAATCACTCTTAATTAACTACTAACTAATAGTGATATGTTTACTAGAATAGAACATATAGTTAATACTCGGAACAAACGTAGGCTGCAATTTCCCCGTACTAGACTATCTAAAGTTAGTAATTCTTTTTTGGGAAGAGGGATACTCTTTAATAAAATCCCACAGGCTCTTTTATCTCTGCCTTTTAATAAATTTAAGAAATGTATTAAAGAAAAGCTGTGTAAAAAGGCTTACTATTAAGTCAACGATTATCTAGTTGATAAAAGGGCCTGGGACTAGTGCTAGACAGGCTACTTCTAATTAATTTGCGATTTTTACAATAAGTGTTGTTTGATGATTTGCTATTTTAAAAGAGTACCGAGAGTTTTTGCACCGGCTTTTTCTTTCCTACACCCTCTGTCTTCTTTGCCGATGAGAGATGTCTACCGATTCAGATTTAATGACGTGGAATAAGTGATACATGTATCTTATATTCCATAATAAACATATTTAATTTTTGGAACGAAGTTCCTTATCGCGCGTTGTGAAAGGGGGCTAGACGGAAAAAATTCTTACGAAAAGTTGTCACGACACTTTTTTGCTATTTGCTATTGTAATACACCGGTTCTCGTCCGATCACCGAAGTTAAGCAACGTCGGGCGAGGTCAGTACTTGGATGGGTGACCGCCTGGGAACACCTCGTGATGTTGGCTTTTTTTTTCGTCGTAAGATTGGTGTCGAGAAAATCTATCATACTGTTATGATACCAATTAACATATAAATTAATGGAAAGGAATTTCGTTCCATCCGGGTGTCCCTTGACACCTCTAAAGTTTTATTATTTGAACAGCTAATTCAGCCGTGTCAGCAGTTGGTCAATGTTCAAATGTAATGAACAAACCTTGTATTGAGAACTGTCGTTATAGATGTATGTGCCTGATGCTATGGAATCTTCTGGTTTTTTTGTATAGTGATTAATCAAAGCCAACAGTTTTCTAAATAATTTGACGACTCATTGGTCTAGTGGTTAGTACCCCTGACTGCGAAACCATGGGTCCCGGGTTCGATCCCCGGCTGAGACGAACATCGATGTGAGCATTTGGTGTTGTGCTTAGGTCTTGGGTGTTTAAATATGTATCTATATGTCTATCTATCTATAATTTGTATGTATATCAGTTGTCTAGTACCCATAACACAAGCTTCACCAGCTTAGCATGGGACTAGGTCAATTGGTGTGAATTGTCTTAAAAAAAAATCCTTATTAAAAATCGATAATTCGTAATGGAAACCCGATCACAACACTAGACCAATATTTGTAAATCGGTTAATTACAGCGTTAATTGGTTGTCGGGAGCATTACCGATAGTCGAGTTGATGAGAAGGGATTCATTAATTACTTTGATTTTTGTCATAGACAAGTTTTTTTAAATAAGTTTGTAAAAAAGTGCGTGCGTACAAAGTACACATGTCAGAAGTGAAACTTCTTTGTAAATTAATTATTACTGAGGTAAAAGCCCCAATAGATGATCATGTACCAGTATATGATCAATCCATATATTTGTATATCTATATTCACACTGTTTACACACTGTATACGTGCTAATGATAATATAAATAAATATAAAATCTGCGGTTACTGCACAAGACTTTATGCGACAGAATTGCTATCTAAAGTTCTAATATGTAACTACTAAACGAATACATCAACCAAAAGCGTGTATTTTTTCTCCATCTCTTACTCTATCTCTCAATCTTTCTCACTCTCTCCTACCTCTTGGTCCATGGCACTGTGCGCGATGCGACCTTCGCCTTTTCTCACTCTCTCTCAATCGCTCTCTTCCTTTTCTTCGACAAAAACGCTGCACATCTTCGTGACGCTAATATTATGATTGCGTTTCATCCGTAAAAATGTTACCCACATGTGCCTAAAGAAGTTTCACTACACTTACACATCGCCGCCATGGATTGAATTAATACCTTAAAACACAGAAATATGTATGCGCCATGCTTTGCATCAGTTATGTCACATGTCACTAGAGGAAAAGTATCCAGAAGTTTACATAAACAAAGCCATATAAATGTCAATTGCCAAAATACGTGGCAATATTTGACTTTGATTGATCAAGAAATCATTGAAATATTAGCACTCATATAAATATTTAAAGTATATTTACAGACCATTGGTTTGACTGTCATTGTCCATAGACACTAATGCTAGAAGCAAGTGTCAATGTTCTTTTAAGAATCGGTTCTCTTACGAGCCCTTTGTCGAATGGTGAAGGAAGCGACTGAGAAGATATACAGATCATAGGTATCTAGTGATTGCCCATAGACACTAATGCTAAAAGCAAGTGTCGATGGTCTTTTAAGAATCGGTTCTCTTACGAATGGTGATGAAGGGTGAAGGAAGCGACTGAGAAGATATCACAGACCTCAGGTATCTAGTGATTGCCCATAGACACTAATACAAGAAGCAAGTGTCGATGGTCTTTTAAGAATCAGTTCTCTTACGGACTCTTTCTCATATGGTGATGAAGGGTTTCAGTTGAGGAAGCGACTGAGAAGACTTTACAGACCACAGGTATGAAGTGATTGGCCATAGACACTCATACTAGAAGCAAGTGTCGATGGTCTTTTAAGAATCGATTCTCTTACGGGCCCTTTGTCGAATGGTGATGAAGGAAGCGACTGAGAAGACTTTACAGACCTCAAGTATCTACTGATTGCCCATAGACACTTATACTAGAAGCAAGTGTCGATGGCTTATTTCTATTCTCGATTATATTTAATATACAAGCTAGAAGCAGGAATAATCTAATATTATTAAAGCCGTATCGTATTACATTATAATTAGACGTTGTTTTGATCTTCACTTAACTGGAACATTGAACCTTGCAACTTGTACTGTAACAAAATTTATATGAAGGATTTGAATTCTAAACAATTTTAGTGTAATAAATATTGTTAAGATTTTGCTTACGATAATTTGCCCGCCAAAATGTTAGACAAGATGGCGTCGCGCACCTGTCACCTTGAAACGTCAAGTTTTGTTAATTATCATTCAAAGGGGCCTCTTAGCCTAGCGGTCTTATTAAGTGGCAGCTAGGTGAGGAGTACTGGGTTCGATTCCCGGTTCGAGGGCAAGTTTTAATTTAATTTAAATTTGTTCTCGGCCTTTGGGAGGGTTGTGCGGTACCGGGCGAGTGCCTAAACCGTACATGGAGGACACGGTCGAATTTCTAAAGACAAGCACGAATTATAAAAAATCCTATACTTGACGCTGGCTAATGCACAAATCGTGCCAGAGCCATTAAAAAAAAAAAGATTTTCATTATGATACCGCCCGCCAAAATGTTAGACAAGATGGCGTCGCGCACCTGTCACCTTGAAACATCAATTTTTTTACGTGTTAATTATCATTCATTTACATATTTTTAAACAAAAACCTTCTCCGATGAAATTAAACTTAAATTATTAATCAAAAAAGCACTACAGCCATGCTTTTCTCGAAACTGTTCAGGCCATAACATATTGTTATGAATAAAATTAGCCAGAATTTAAGCATTTATTAAAAACATGAATAGCCGGATTTTCAGTGTTTACAATTATCTTAACTTACATAGTAATAATAATCGTTAAAAATTAATAATTATATAAAATGAAAACAAATTTAAAAAGTTTTGTCCCTGTGTACCTTTAATGTTGGCATGTATTGCGATACTCATTCGATAAGGAAAGCACCTGCTCTGGGGTCACCGGTAGTACCAGGTGCCAACTTAAATCTTAATTAGCGCCTGTGGACTTGAACCCCACGGCCCAAGACTAGTCCAAAGGGAAAAAAATCGAAGTTGGAGGAAAGACTCTTGTATTTTTATACAAAAACATGAAGTATTTGTTATTGAAGTTATACTTCTTTAGGCGCGTTATGAAAAATTGATGAGAGTGAAATTTTACGATGCGCGCGCACCGTGACACAAAATTAATAGAATGAAGTTGCCCACGGAAGATGCCACGGCATTGGACTTAATTTAAAAACAACATTCGAATAATAATAGAATGTATGTTACACTTAATGTAAGAGAATAATAATAAACATTTATTTATTTCATTTTTCAAATGTAAACTGAACTTTATTGACTATAATTACTCATTTTCCAGTCTTTGATTATTTAATTGTAATTAATTGTTTGCATGCAATCAAAAACTATTTTTAATAATGCCAAAGAAGTATAACTTCTTACGCGCGTACATAAGTACACGCGCCCTTTTTTATAATATGGTCATTGGTCACAATAAGTTGTTAGGTTAGCTAATTACGTAGTAACTTAATACAGAAGGACAGAAAAATCTTCTAATTTTATCCACAACTAAGTTATATTGGATCCAAAATGGCCTGCTCTGTTTTGAGATAAGGATCCTCCTTACAAACATTGTGTAAAATAAAAAACTTGGCGATTAAAAAGAATGGCGGAGAGTTTATTGCCAGTTCTTCTCCGCTCTACGCCCTTGATTTGAGAACTGCCTTGCGATTCTGTAACTCACTTTTCAAACTCACACAGCGGTTTTCGCATCGGCGGTCGCTCTCAAATCAGTCGTGAAGCAGTCAAGTCGTGAACTACAAGCTCCCACCTTTTCAGAATGCCAAATCATAAAATGACTGCTTCATGACTGATTTGAGATCGACCGCCGATGCGAAAACCGCTGTGTGAGTTCGAAAAGTGAGTTACAGAATCGCAGGGCTGGCAGTAAATGCAAAATAAGAAGCATGTAATTTTTTTATTGACGTTCATAAGTGTACATTGTGTTACCTAAATGATTGACTTTGACATGGCTTTTGTTTTTGTTATATTCATTTTCAAGTGGCGTGATAGTTTTTAAATAAATACGCTGCAAGAAACTGTTCAATTAGACTTTTTATTAATTTAATTCCAGTAGTATTTTCAAAATAAATTACACGAAGCGGCTCTATTTTATTTAATGATACCCATAATGTAACATGCATAATTGTGTCACAGATAACCTAACAGATAGGTCATGCAGCATTGCCATAGACAATCTTGATACTAGAGCATTCCTTTTAAGAATTTGTACGCTCTTTGACCTTAAGTTGAATTGGTTCGGAAATACTTCAGTTTGCTCAACATATGGGCCGTTCAAGTACGTAAGCAGATTTACTGCTATCCCCCCCCCCCCCCCTTCCTCTTGTCAGGAAAAGTAAGCAAAGCTCTCAAAAATAATAGTACATACAATTAATTTTTTGTAGGAATCCTCGAAAATGCATTTCATTTTCAAGCATAGACAATGTGTGGGTAATATGTGTACAAAAGTAAATAATTACTGTTGATGTGATTTTTATTTGGGGGCCTCATAGCCTAGCGGTCTTATTAAGTGGCAGCTAGGTGAGGGGTACCGGGTTCGATACCCGGTTCGAGGGCAAACTTTAATTTAAATTTGTTCTCGGCCTTTGGGAGGGTTGTGCGGTAACGGGCGAGTGCCTAAACCGTACATGGAGGACACGGTCGAATTTCTAAAGACAAGCACGAATTATAAAAAAAATCTATACTTAACGTTGGCTAATGCACAAATCGTGCCAGAGCCATTAAAAAAAAAATACTGTTGACGTAATCATCAAATAAGAAATCAAAGACCCCCCTCCCCCCTATACTGTCAAAATGTGCCTTTAAAAGCCCAGTTGTGGAACGACGGATGTTGACGTGGAATTTCGTATTCTGCATCGACAATGATGAAACTCAGCTCCATTTAAGTTCAAGGTCAATTGGATTAATACGGCAGCGTCTATATCCAATTCTAGAGACAAAAGTCCACATCTGCACGCTCTATATTCTATGACGCTATCCCGGTGGGCGGTCAATCGCGCCCGCGCAGTAATGTGATATCAGAGATCGCCGGGGGTCCAAACCCCTGCTCATAATGTATGGTACAACATGAGATGTTGTTCTGCATATTCCTATACTAGGACGAAATCTTTAACATATTTTTTGGAATTTTATTTTTGACGTTTATAGAACAGTGAGCAAACGGGCAGGTGAGTCATGATGTTAAGTGATACCGCCCATGGACACTTTCAATGGTAGGACCAGCGTTGTGGGCCTTTTAAGAATTGGTACGCTCTTTCGAACGCTAGTTGCGCTCCTTTGAAGGAGCTTTAGTCGAATTGGTTTGGTCATACTGACCATGTACACTTTATATGCCAGAGGGCGATTTCGAATATAGCTACTGCCAATGTTAGAGCACTCGCGAGTGCGTTGCCGGTCTTTAAATAATTTGTACGTTCTTTTCTTGAATTACCCTAAGTCGATTTGGCTCGGAAATGCCTACTGCCAATGCTAGAGGGCTCACGAGTGCGGTGCTGGCCTATAAAGAATTGGCACGCTCTTTTCTTGAAAGAGCTTAAGTGGAATTGGTTCGGAAATTCTTACTGCCCATGGACACTCTTAATTCCAGACGGCGATTGCGTTGCCGGCCTTTTAATAATTGGTACGTTATTTTCTTGAAGGACCCTAATTCGAATTGGTTCGAAAATACCTACTGCCAATGCTAGAGCACTCGCGAGTGCGTTGCCGGCCTTTTAAAAATTGGTACGTTATTTTCTTGAAAGACCCTAAGTCGAATTGGTTCGAAAAAACTGTCATAAAAAACGCTCAGTTGTAGAACGACGGACGTCGACGTCCGATGATGCCTGCATTAGTGTTAATTAGAAAACCGGGAGTCTTTTAGGTCTGGGCCTCAAATTTCTGTATACTCTTCATAGGCAAGTAGGTGATCAACTGTGCCTGACACACGTGCCTGACTTTTTCCTTCGTACTGTTATATATTTAAAACCTTAGAGACAACCCTATGTCAGCCTCTATTTTAGCAAGCTTGCATTCTCCTATTCAACTGCCATGAGCATTATCTTTCAGCTTAAAGTCAGTCCCATTTTACGATTCAAACCGAGCAGTTGCCTTTCTAAATCTGTATTTCTAAATAAATCCTTTGTGTAAAATAAAATCTCTTTTTTAAAACTCTAAATCCGGGACGTCGTATAACATTGGTGGCAGCTCAAGGGATTTTTAAAAAATCCTCGGTACGCCTCAGTTTGGCAGTCGCGACTAACGAGTGATTACAAAAGTGAATATTTCTGTGAATAACTAGATTTTCCTATTCGCTGTGAATTCTAAAATTGTTTTGTGAAGAAACATCCGCCGTCTCCGCCCCATACATCAAAGATGTTCATTGGTAAAACTGCAGCATTCCTGTAAGTCTTCAAAAAAAAAAATCCTATATATTCGTATTTCAGTGTGTTGTGTAAAAAAAAATTAGTGAAGTTCAAAGTGCTAAAAATAGAAAGGTTTTAATAAATTACAATCTCATAATTGGTTATAATACCAATTAGAAATCAGTGCATCGCCTAATCAGTTCTCAGTAACGCTAGCCGTCGTCGCGTCGTTATCAGTATTGTTTTGTCTAGGCCATATCCTACGTGAAGATGCCTAAGGAAGATGTTATTGTACGCGAGTCTAAGAATAGGCCATCTACAGACGTTGATTTAAATATATTAATTAAATTCATAAACAAATTTGATGGTAACCGAGAAAAATTAAGTGCCTTTTTAAACAATTGTAAAAATGCGGTAGAACTTGCTACTCAAAATCAACAGGACATTTTATTAAAATTTATTATAAGTCAATTAGAAGGTCGCGCAGAAACGGCTTGTTGTGTTAAAGAATTCGAGAATTGGCACCAGCTCGAAGATTTCTTAAAATCTCAATTTGGGGATAAAAAACACTATGCTGCGCTGCTTTCTGATTTACAGGAATGTCGTCAATTAGGCAACGAAACGGTCAACCAGTTTGCATTACGAATAGAGTCTTGCTTGTCAAAATTATTATGCGAAATTAATATAACTATCCCTACTAAGAAAAAAGACGAACTGGCAGGCCGCGTCGCAGCTATGAAAGACTTAGCGTTACACACGTTTGTAGTCGGCCTAAATCCAAGATTGTCTACAGTAGTTCGATGCCGTGACCCTGAATCTTTGAACGACGCCATTAATTTCGCTACTTCGGAGGAAAAGATTATCAATGCTTTGACACGACGAAATACTAATTACTCGCAAACTCCAAATACTCAGAATCAGGCACGATTCCGCCCATCTCACTCATCATATCCACAAAATCGATCAGCCTTACAACATGGCACTAATAATAATACAACATCTGCCGCGTTTAGGCCCTCTAATCCTATAGTGTGCCGATATTGCAAGGCCCCAGGGCATACTATTGAAGGTTGTCGCAAACGAGAATACAATAATAGGAAATTTGGAAACAATCAAAATTCAAACTACCGCACAAACCCTACTACTTCCTTTCAAAATCGGAACCAACCGATTCATGCAATAGCTTCTTATGAAGATTATGGTGTCGATGAGACAGATAATCCTTTAAACGAATAAAGGACTCCCGACGGTGTCTCCCGAGTCCGAAATTTCAACGTCCTCTATTGCTATATCCAAATGACACCGCAAATTCTATATCCTATTACAATTCCAGGGTCACACAACAGGGTAACCAGCCCCAAAATGAAGGCCAACCTCTACGTAGAATAAATTCTATTTCCAATTACAATTCCAAGGTCACACAACAGGGTAACCAGCCCCAAAATGAAGACCATATTCCTATTTCTAAATCCAAGGTCACACATCAGGGTAACCAGCCCCAAAACGAAGACCATATTCTCATTTCTAAATCCAAGGTCACACAACAGGGTAACCAGCCCCAAAACGAAGACCATATTCTCATTTCTAAATCCAAGGTCACACAGCAGGGTAACCAGCCCCAAAACGAAGACCATGCTCCTATTTCTAAATCCAAGGTCACACAGCAGGGTAACCAGCCCCAAAACGAAGACCATACTCCTATTTCAAAGTCCAAAGTTACACAGCAGGGTAGTCAAACTCATAGTGGTAGCAACGTTAATAAATCAATTACAAAATCCTCTGTACCACATAACCCTAGTTTTAATAATGGTGCAATAAATTCCCAACGAAGGACATACATGCCTGCCATATCTCCTCTTACAACATCCATGGTTGATACCTCAAACATCACACCTGAAATAAAAAACAATATATATAACAAAATACATAACGTTACTTCAAATCCATCCGAAAAATACTTACCCTTTGTGGAAGTTCAAACCTCTGTATCTACCAAACGACTTAAGCTCCTTGTTGACAGTGGTGCATCTATTAGCCTTATAAAGAAATCATCTATTCAAAACATGCCTGAAATAGACGAACATACTATAACATTTTCAGGAATTGGAACTGCAGATAAACCAATGAAGTCATTTGGACGTATACCTATCGAATTCAACTCTCTGAAGTATCGATTTCATATTATTGATAACATAAATTTTCCTTACGATGGTATAATTGGAAACGATTTCCTATCGGACAACTACTCAAACATTGATTTTAGGAATGAATCGCTTACGATTAGTCAAGTTGAACTTGCTTTAAAATTTAATGAACCAATATATACTATTGCTCCCCGAACTGAAACCATCATAGAATGCTCGGTACTTAATCCAGAAATAGGTGAAGGCTTGATGGTAGATCAAAATCCCGTCGACTCAATTCTAATTGCTAACTGCATTGTCAAGGTTAAACCTAATTCTAGGATAAACATTTCTGTTGTAAATATCTCTGAGTCTCCAATTACGTTAAACTCAAATTTAAAATTAAAACTTACGCCCTTGGAAAACAAAGAAAATCACCAAATATTCAATATATCTCATACAATCCCCAACAATGCTGTTAACAGAACTGAGCAGGTCTTAGACCTTTTAAGAGTCACTCACCTTAATAACGAAGAACGAGACTCATTATTTAATCTCTGCGCTGAATTTTCGGATATATTCCACCTCCCTGAAGATTCTCTGACTTGTACTAATGCTCTCGAGCACCAGATACCAACCTCTTCCTCTGTACCCATTAATACAAAATCATATCGATTTCCTGAAGTTCATAAACAAGAGGTAAACAATCAGATTAATAAAATGCTTAATGAAGGAATTATCAAACCGTCAACTTCTCCATGGTCATCTCCGATCTGGATAGTTCCAAAAAAGCTCGATGCTTCTGGTCAGCGTAAATGGCGCATTGTTATCGACTATCGCCGATTAAATGATATCACTATTGGAGATTCTTACCCTATTCCTAATATTTCAGAGATTTTAGACCAATTGGGTAAATGTAAATACTTTAGTACACTCGACTTAGCTTATGGCTTTCATCAAATTAAAATGTCTGAAGCCGACGCTCCCAAAACTGCTTTTTCCATCCCACAAGGACACTTTGAATTTGCGCGGATGCCATTTGGGCTCAAAAATGCCCCTTCCACGTTTCAGAGGTTGATGAATTCCGCTCTATCAGGCCTGCAAGGGCTACAATGCTTTGTTTATTTAGATGACATCGTAATCTACTCATTTGATCTCCAAAAACATATGAAAAACCTCTCTAATGTCTTTGACAGACTCCGACAGTTTAACCTCAAACTTCAGCCAGACAAATGCGAATTTCTGCGCAAGGAAGTTTCTTATCTCGGTCACATAATAACTGACGAAGGCGTCAAGCCAAATCCCGAAAAAACCAGAGCAGTCCAAGATTTTCCCCAACCCAAATGTCCTAAAGACATTAAATCCTTCATGGGGTTAGTGTCCTACTATCGTCGTTTTATACCTAACCTATCTAAAATTGCTAAACCCCTTACAAACCTCTTAAAGAAGGATGTTCCGTTCATTTGGCAACATGAACAACAGTTAGCCTTTGAAACTCTAAAAAATAGCTTGATATCCGCACCTATACTTGCTTACCCTGACTTTAACCAACCATTCAACCTCACATGCGACGCATCTAACTATGCAATCTCCGCTATCTTGTCACAAGGGCCTATAGGAAAAGACCGCCCTATCGCTTTTGCGTCTAGAACACTATCTAAAGCCGAAAGTAACTACAGCGTTACCGAAAAGGAATGCTTGGCTATCATATGGGGAACTAAAACCTTTAGACCATACCTGTATGGTAATAAATTTACAATTTTGACAGACCATAAACCACTCAAATGGTTATTTAATTGTAAGGATCCTGGATCCAAGCTTGTAAGATGGCGTTTAAAACTCGAGGAGTTCGACTACAACATTGAATATAAAAAAGGAAAAATTAATAGTAACGCCGACGCTCTGTCTCGATTTCCCGTCAATCCAATTATCAAAGATCAGACTGATTCTCAACGGGTAATACCGTCTTCAAGTGAGAATGATCCACTTCCCTTTAGTCCTCTAACAATAGATGATCTAGGTATCCAACTCCCTTCGAATTCCAATGCTGATAGTGACAGCCTACCCAATATCGATCTTTTAGAAAACGATGAAATGCTGATTCCTGCTACTAGCCCTGAGAATGAGACCAACTCACCTGCGCAAAATCCTTCACGCTTTTCACCTCTTCAAGGCGCTTCAAATTCTAACACTGACTACAACGACTTCCTGAAAACTTTCTCAAACAAAAATGAAAACTTCAACACTCATATAAAGGAACACAATGAAAGTCTCCTTAAGAGTAATTCTAAAGCCATCTTAATCCCTGTATCAATCGACTTCGATGAATCAAATCCATATCTCCAAGACATTCTGTCCACACTACCCGACACTACCAATATCCTGAATTCAGAAAGAGAACTACATTCGTTTCAAAAAATCGAAATTAAAAACAAGATATACTATCTTTTATTTACTAAAGTCTACTATTTCGACGACTGTACATATCCAGATATATTCAAAACTCTCAAAACAGCCCGAGACGATATCTTGCTTTCCGCGAACATTGGAGAAATAGCCATATCTGACTTTAAAAGTCTCTTCGAACAACATTCCTTTGTTAAAATATATGGCATGCTTATGTACTTATTTAATAATACTAACATAACAGTAAATATACACCATAATACCATCCTATATCCTGTTCCTTCCGAGATCACTAAAATCCTTAAAGAAAACCATGATATCCCGATTGCAGGACATCTGGGCTCAAATAGAATGTATAATAGAATCAAAGAACGATATTACTGGAAGAATATGCGTACAGATATAGAAAATTATGTACAAAACTGTAAACTATGTCAATCAAACAAAGCACTGAGGAAGATCAACCAATCACCCATGCAAATCACGACTACCGCTACACGCCCATTTGAAAGAATTAGCCTCGACATAGTTGGCCCTTTGCCTGAAGCTGGATTTCAAAAACTTAAATTCATACTTACTCTTCAGGATGATTTGACCAAGTTTTCCATTTCATACCCAATATCAAACGCTACAGCAGAAGAAACCTGTGAAGGTTTAGTTCACTTTATTTCCCTATTTGGTATCCCTAAAACCATATTAACAGACCAAGGAACTAATTTCACTGCCGAATTATTTAAACGCACATGCGAGTTCTTAAAGATTAAACAAATTTGGTCATCACCTTACCACCCTCAAACGCAAGGCGCTTTGGAAAGAAGCCATTCAACTTTAAAGGAATATTTGAAATCCTACGTAAATGAAAATCAGACAAACTGGCATAAGTTCGTATATACCGCCATGTTAACCTATAATAGTAGTGTCCACACAACGACTAAATTCACTCCATACGAACTTGTTTTCGGCCACAAGCCATATATCCCTGACTCAATATTTGAATCACGCCCTGACGTTACATATCCAGAGTATATTAAAATGCTCCATCACCGATTACAAATTTCTCGAGAAAAGGCTTTGGAAAATATCAAAACTTCCAAAGAAAGATCAAAAACCTACTATGATAAACACACGCGGTCTATACAGTATAAAGTAGGTGACTATGTTTATTTAAAAAATCACGTCAGGCTGCGCAAGGCTCTTTCGCCAATTTGGAAAGGTCCCTATAAAATCGTTAAAGTCCACGATAATAATACTTTACACCTTTTAATAAATCGACGTCATGTTAAACATCATTTTGATGAAGTAAAACCAGCTCACGAGATCTAATTTAAATTTTATTTTATAAATGTTTTTATTTTTATTATAAGTAACATTATTTTAATCCTTTTAATAGTATTATAACACGCTCACATATTTTCCAGGGTCATCGCAATTCTCTGCAATGTCACCCTAGCTGAATCTGAAAATCAGTATGTCAAAAATATTGTGAAAGGTCCTGGGATCTTCTTCGACCCTGTTGGCACACTAAAGATAATAAACGACCAATTTCATATTGTAATTCCCGTAGAGATCATTCCCATACAAAATCATATAATGGACATAAATAAAGTGTTCAATAATGTTCAGTCTTATTGTCAGAGAAGCGAAGTAATTGGTGTTTCGCAATGTCATAACTTATTGCAACCTTTAGAAGCAATCCTTAAAGATCTCCAACGTGACTTTAATGCCGTTTCACATCTAGTATCCGATAATTACGTTTCGAAAAGATCCGCATGGTTTTCCGGAATAGGCACTGTATTTAAACACATATTCGGTACCTTGACCGAAGATGATGCGAAGACCTATGAAGACGCTATTAAAACTCTTTATGAAAATGATAAAAAGATTTCAGGAACATTGAAGAAAACCGTAATCGCTTCCCAATCTGCCATTTCCAATATAAATCAATCCTTACATGAAATGAACCTTAATCAAGCAAAATTGAATGGTGTCGTCAAACAATTAGCGTCTTCGGTATCCAATATAACAAATGCTTTTAATGAGGTTAACTTTAGGAATAATTTTTATAACATTTTAAATATTTTACAATCAAGCTTACTGACTTTATCATTTAAGGTGGAAGACTTACTTAACTCCATTTTACTCATTAAAAGTAACACATTGCATCCTTCAGTTCTAACCCCGAACCAAATGTACAATGATATTGTAAATAATTTTAAGTTACTACCTAAGTACAGAGATTTTCCTGTAATCATAGATATAAGCAATATTCATATTCTAATTAATATAGCCGATTTAACTTGTTACTATTTCAATAAAAAATTAATGTTTATTGTAAAGATTCCACTCGTAACCTTAGAACATTTTAATATCTATAAAACTGTACCATTGCCTATTCCACATACGGAGGGTAATTTAAATTCTTTCGCTATGATCCTCCCTTCGGAACAATTTTTAGCCTTGAGTACAGACAAACTATCTTATATCTATCTCAAAGATTTAAATGATTGTAAAAGCATACTTACCGATACTTACCTTTGTGAAATAACCGATGTCTACGCAGTACTTAATAATCCTTCATGTGAAATCGAAATAATTACTAAAGCCTTAACTAACCTTCCGGAAAATTGTCCTGTTAAGGTTATGTTTGGTGATTTAGATATTTGGCATAAGCTAAATAATAACAAATGGATATTTGTACAATCAAAATCCACTAAATTGTCTATTGAATGTAATCAAAATGTATCTGAGTTAGTTATATCCGGTACAGGTGTACTAAGTCTACCAATAGATTGTGTAGGTTTTCATAAAAACCTTAAGTTGGTGACTAAAGTGTATCCTAAAACATATGTACCCGCTGTATCCTCGAATTTTGATATTATTAACGATGATTGTTGTAAAAGTGTAAACAAATTAAGTAATAACATTTCTATTCCAAAAATCAAGATTATTAACCTTGATAATTTAAAATCAATTAAAGCTATTTCAGACATGTCAATGGAGGATCTAAATGAGATCAAGAATCCTAATAATTTTAATAATCATGTTAGCTTTCCTATTTTAAGTATTTTCTCTGTAATCCTAGTTATTAGTTTTGTTTTTGTATATTTTTATAAGAAAGGCAAATGTTCAAGAAAACTCCAAGTTTCCAATAATATCCCGGTTGAGCAAGATAATAATCTGGCAAACCAGAGTAATCCTTCAGTAGCCCGCTTGCGAGTTTGTTAAATATTAAGTAAACTTACAAATAAACCGTAAGTTTCCTCATAACGAGGGGGTTGTTATATATTTAAAACCTTAGAGACAACCCTATGTCAGCCTCTATTTTAGCAAGCTTGCATTCTCCTATTCAACTGCCATGAGCATTATCTTTCAGCTTAAAGTCAGTCCCATTTTACGATTCAAACCGAGCAGTTGCCTTTCTAAATCTGTATTTCTAAATAAATCCTTTGTGTAAAATAAAATCTCTTTTTTAAAACTCTAAATCCGGGACGTCGTATAACAGTACGAGCGAAGGTTAAACGCGCACATAGAAAGTCTATTGGTGCACAGTCGCGGATGCACACAGGCCTATGAATATATTATTGAATATATAATTAATTGTTACAGGGATCTCCAAGGGAACAACATCAGTCTGATAGTGCAGAGCGATTTTCAGAAGCTGAAAGATCTGAAAACATTGTAAGTATTTTATTGGTATTAATTATTAAAAAGGCAGCTACAGTAGCCCATGGACAGTTCTTCTTACGATACGTTGCCGGCCTTTGATTATGCTCTTTTCTTAAATACTTCAAAGTCGCATTGGGAAGAAGACAACAGTCAGTGGTACATATATGCTACCCAAACGCATCTTCTTAGCCCAACGCGTTTTAGTTACGCTGCCGGCCTTTGAGTATGCTCTTTTCTTAAATACTTCAAGGTCTCATTGGGAAGACGAAGGCAACAGCTAGTGGTTCATATAAGCTTCCAAACGCAGTTCCTTCGCCTAACGCGTTTGAGATACGTTGCTGGCCTTTGAGTGTGCTCTCTTCTTAAATACTTCAAGGTCTCATTGGGAAGAAGTAGGCAACAGCCAGTGCTTATAAGCTACCATTAAACGCACTGTCTTAGCCCAACGCTTTTAAGATATGTTGCCGGCTTTTGAGTTATGGTAGCTTATATGTTCTACTTAATCAGTAACTAAAATCATTAATATATCAAATAGAAGACCAGAGTACACAGGGAATCCTGGAGGGGGGGCTGCAGATTCTATTTTAACAATCCAACTAAGATTAATATATTGTTCATGTTTCGTTTAGTGTCAAAATTTAGTTTTCATCAGCTTAAACCTACAAAAGTTATTGTATTTGTGACAATTATTTATGTGTCCACAGACAATTACAAGAAAACCAGATACACACAATCGAGAGAGATGCTTTCGTGGAACTAACTGCGTTGGAGAATCTGTAAGTATTTTAGAATAGCTAATTACAATTCAAATAGCAGTATTACGTTACAATTTGATTGAAAAGGTTATTCATTGAATCAACACACAGTCAAGTATCAAATCTGACAGCTGTCAGAACCCCATGTCATATGTCATTGGATGTTACAAAGTTTTGGCGCTCATCGGAACTGCAGAAACAATAGATTATATTCGTTATTTACGCGCCTTTTTATCTGTCGATTGTGGACAATTGACATTACTCAATGGTGGTTTAAATTTGCAGGAAGCTTTACAATAATCGGCTGAACCACTTGCCTGAAGGTCTCTTTGTGAGATTGAGGCACCTACAACGTTTGTGAGTAGTTGGTATGGGCTGCCCCCCCTCCTCTCATCACCGGTGTGGTACATGACTTTGATTGATTTGCAGTTTAAACAAAAAAAATAGTTCCAACACACAAATATACAGTATTTATTAACGATTTATTTGGCGCCCAGAGCTGGTGCTTTCCTCAACGAATAATATTCTATATATGTATATATTTTTTATTATTATTACTATGTGCATTATAAATTAATTTAAATATCAATTATATATAATATATCTTTGATTTGAACCTAAAATTGGACATTTTAAAAAAAAATTCTATTAAATATATGTATAATTCTGATTTTAATATATGTATATGTTATTTTTTGTTTAAACTGTCAAATCAACCCAATAAAGTCGTTCAGTCTGTTCATTCTACTCTTGACGAGTCCCCTCAGTCTTTGCGTCTTCTGGTGCTTGAAACTCATTCTGGCTTTAGCAAACCCCTCGCTTCCCGGGCTCTCGATGACATCCATCCGTCAAAAAATGACACATGTCAGAGTTGACACATGTCAATTGCGTTTTATTAATAACTGTACACCCACATACATTTCTTGGTCGGCGGCTGAAATTGATACTACCGTCGCCATTTTGAAATGTCAGACTGACATTTTCAGTTAGCTTTCAAATACAACTACAACTCTAATCAAAATCTAACTAAAATGTATGTATTTTTATTCCTTGCGTTATTAATTACAATGACAAAGTTTATACTATTAATATAATATCTTAAAAGATATTATATTAATAGTACAGATAACAAAACCTATCATATCAGTTGTTCCTAAGTTTGTGTCACATTTTATTCTAGAACTGTATTTTCTAGTATTCATTGTTGTATTAAGACATTTCAATAAATTATGACTCGAAATTATTCCCCTTATAATGGTTAATTTTAGTATTGTCTTTGATTGACATAACCTTTACACATTTAAAGAAAAAACTTTTTAACCGGATTAAAGTTTTGTATTATTATAAATTTACAATTATTTAACATAATTTTAAATTTATCCGACTGAAGACAAAAGGTGTTGGATGTCAAAAAGTATCACAGCTGTAGAAAAAGTTGCATTATCTGTATCTATTTCCCCGGAGTTGGTATCGACTAAAAGATGGAGGGTTTTGGCAAAACTTTTTCGCGGATTGTTTTTCTTGAGATTTTAATTTGGATATTATTGGATCCCAGGTGTTTGACAATTTTAGGCCGTCTTCTCTATCGAAATTGGGGTATTTTTTTATTTCAATGGCTTCGCTTACCAATCTTGGGAAGAATATTAATGTAATTAATATAATATATCTGTATTAAAAATAATTGTAAATTTATAATAATACATAACCTTAATCCGGTTAAAAAGTATTTTCTTTAAATGGTTAATTTTTATTTACTGGCAATACTAATATCAATGACAGCGACGCTCTTACCAGCCAAGAAAAGTATGTGGCACTGTATGTAATAATGTAATTTTACTTTGAGTTTTTGTCTTATTTCAGGCAGTTTATTAATAAAACGCATCCATTAAAATCATTATTAAGTAATACCCTCCTTTACCGGGCTTTAAGTGGTGTACGGTGTAACCTCGTGCTAATTACATTATATACTTAATCCAGTGTACATAGTAACATTAATTATAAGTACATAATTCGACTAGCGATAAAATGTAACTCGTCTGACGTTCTATTAAAAACTAATGTACGTAAATACGTCAAATGTCACGGAAATCATCGTTTTTTTAAATTAAATATAAGAAAAAAAATAAAAGTGTGTGTGTGTCAGCTACGACGCACGATTGGAGTTTACTCCTTACGAACGATAAAATGGCGATAATGTTCTGTGGCTGTCGACCATATTTTCATACTAAAGGTGGTAAGAATATAAACGTTTTTATAATATAAATGTTTGTAGTAGTAATGAAACGTACCTACATCATCTATGCCCAAATAGGATTTTATTTCTGTGAACAAAGTTACCTTTATAGTAAGAGAAGAATAAGAATGAACAATCTTTTTAGTTTTAATTTCACTGACCATTACTATTGACAAAACTCTATGGCACGCTAGACAATCTACTTTTATTTTTTACACCTGTCAACACTGACAATGTTGTAACGTGGCTGTCAAAACGTGAATTCAAAATAGAAAAGTCTGTGTATTCCATCTCATTCTTTTACACGTTCAATCCTAGAGATATATATGTTTGTCTCTTTCTACATAACGCCTCAACTTTTCGTGTTACACTTGATTTTACTCATAAAATTTCCATACCGGGCCTTATAACTCAAATCGTTTCTTAAGGAGTAAACTCCAAAAAAAACAAAGTGTGTTTGGTCTATAAAACCTATTCAAAGAATTCGGAGTCGACAAATTATTTTTAATTTCTTTACAGCATTACCGCTCGTTATAATACAAATTCCCTGAAAAACTTTCATTTTTGTTTGTTTAAATTTATAAAAATTATCAAACATTGTTATGTATTTAGTGTAAATAGTTAAAAAATACCTAAATATACATCAAGGCCGATTTACATTATCTTAGTGTTTAGGAGAGTATTTTAGTACAAGTTGAAAGGCAAGTTCTTTAGTGCTTTAGTGCGTTGCGAGTGAACGTGATACGCTCTATTCTACGCAAAATACTAACTGTAATTATGGAACAAATAGAAGACGAGATTTTATTTGAAATAAATAAACTAAATATAAATAATAAATAAAATAGCTTCTTTTAAGGCAGTGTATGCCGAATGCCTAGCCTGTTTGTTTTTGTATAAATTGTTTTTAACGCTCCACAAACATTCGTGAACAACATATTCAGACACAAATTTGATAGTTGCCTCTTCCGTCCATTTAGCCATCTTTAAAAATCAAAAAACAAGCACGCGTTTCACGGCACTTGTGCACTCTCCTAATGATTTTACTAAATTACGTGTTTACACACAACGAGGGAAGATCTCGGGGGTTGCGCGGGCGCGGCAGGGGTATCACTTGAAACAAAAATAAAAAGCGATTCTATTTTGATTCAACTTGAAAGTCAAGTAGAACCGTACTAAAGCAAGTAGCGTTTACATTTTCAACTAAAGTACTATCCTAAAGCACTCTGCTAAACACTAAGATAATGTAAATCGGTTTTACAGTAATTTATCTAGTGAGACTGATTGTTTCAGTAACCGCACATTACCACGGTAATTTTGACATTACCAGTCTATTAGATATACATTTAATTTATGAGCTATCAACGAAGGAAATACAAGTACACAAAAGACAAGGAAGAGATTTAAATTGACCCGGTTCGGTTCGTCTTAATCAATGATATTACTAGAGCCCTGTACAATCGTACAGACATTTAACTCAAGTATTCTTTACTACCGGATGATGTACACTCGCGCACAGATTGCATTTGAAACGGATACGAGCGAATTGGACAGACTATTAGAAATTCGCCAAGTATTTATATACTGTAACCAAATGGCGATAAATAAATCGAACACCAAAGTGTGTATAGCTTTATGTTAAATAAAAAATAAATCAGTGGCGTTACTTTTTTTAGGTCTGGGCCTCAGAAATCTGTTTCATCATTTGTCAATTTAATAGGCAAGTTACAATTAAGCATTTTTGCCGCGCACCACATCTATGTGGTACCAGCCCACTGAAGTATTTCCGAACCAATTCTTAAAAGGCCGGCAACGCACTCGCGAGCCCCCTGGCAATGTGTGTGTCCATGGGCGGTATCACTTAACATTAGGTGAGCCTTCTGCCCGTTACCCCCCTGTTCTAAAAAAAAAAGTTGATCAGCCTCCTGATACCTGACAGACATCGACTTTTGGGTCTAAGGCTAGTTGGTCTCCTCACAATGTTTTCCTTCACCGTTCGAGTGAAGTTAAATGCGCACATAGAAAGTCCAGGTGCACAGCCAGATCTACGACCTCAGGGATGAGAGTCACACACTGAAGCCACTGAATAAATGGTTGTAGCGCCACTAATATATTTTATTTTTATACAACATATTATATGAACTAAAATAAACTAAAACGAAATAACTTTATTCATATAGGTAAACAAGTACACTTATGTACGTCAACAGAAAATATGTAAAATTGATTCTAAATTTATTCTTATTGGTAGTAAGCGGGCGAGAAGAGCTGGCAAGAAACTCTCCGCCACTCTTTTTACGACAACTTTTGAGTCAAACAAATTGATTGAACTGGAGCAAATCAATCATTTAAATAATCGTTAAATTTATAAAAAGCTTTATTATACATCTTAATTACAGCGCTCAGAGCATCAGAAACATATATAAAAATATACCTCTTACCAACGAAATTACTTTGTAACAAAACAAAGAAAATTGTTATTTTTTTAGATATATATAATGTCGCATTCAAATTGTATTAGAATTCTTGAGTTTTTTACAAATATTTTCCTCCTTACAATATTAGTTTAGCAAAAACGCAAAACGCACGCAAGAGCTGGCGAAAAATAAACAGCTCAAATATAAGAGTTTTTCTTCAACTTTAATTTTGTTCTCTTTGAAATCTTGGGCCCCACAAGTGCACAGCTATTTAAAGATTTAAGACACCTGGTACTGGTGACCCCAGAGCTGGTGCTTTCCTGGAATAAGTATCGCAAAAAAGGAAATGCCAGAATTAAAGATACCACAGCGACTAAAGTTTAAGTTAATTTATTTACAGATATACATACATTATTTTACAGTCTATGTTAAAACTATAATATAATAAAGTAAATATTATATACTTACTAGCAGAATCGGCCAAGCGTTGCTGTGGCTAAGGTTTTTATTATATTCCTAAGTAGTCAACTAATCAAGGGAAACGGTAGGAGATCACCAGTCATGGGGATCACCATGCTTTGGTGGTTATGCAAATAAATTGTAACTTATTTGAAACGTTGGTACTATTAATACATATAATATTGCGGGTATAAATTAAGATGTTAGCTATCCTATCTTTTAAGTTAGATCAAACTGCACACGGTGTGCAAAATTGATAGAAATCGGTTAAGTAGTTTAGGAGTCCATAGCGGACAAACAACGTGACGCGTAATTTATATATATTAAGATATTAAACAAAAACATAATATCGCTACTGTGAATTCACTCTGCGAACATATAAATGTGATAGTGTCGTAGAAAGAATTTTAATATCATTATTGCAATATCGTACGTTATTTTCGACATTTTTAAAAGTCAGTTAAACAAACCACTTGTGTACACGACTGTCCACGGCTAATACGGTTCAATGGTAACGTGAGGACGCAGCTAGTGTTGGGATCACGATATTTTAATGTCGATAACGTGACTTTATGTTTGACGGACGGGATTATCGACGGTAGCCATTTTTACAACCAATTGAAAGGATTGAGGATTACAAATATATATCGTATTGTGTCAATAAATAGAACGTAGTGACAAGGATACGAAAGGGAAAGCTTAGGTGGTAGAATGGATGAATGGGAAGTGCGTGCTCCTATTTCACCATGCCTCCTGCTGATAGAGGACAAGTCTTTGTTATTAATTTGAAGTGAAACTTCCTTAGGCGCATGAGGGTAATTTTTTTTTAAAACGTCACGAAGATGTGCAGCGTTTTTGTCGAAGAAAAAGGAGAGAGCGATTGAGATCGATTGAGAGTGAGAAGGCCGACCTTATAGAAATTCTATTTTTAAAATTAAAATGTCATAAAGGGTATTAATGAAATATTAGTACTTACTTTATATTTTATGCAAAATAAGTTATTGAAATCTCAAATGAATTGCATATTAAAATATCACATGTTTTTATTATCGAAGAAATAAATTTATGATTTGTATTAATTATCGACACTTATTATTTTAATGACAATTAAATTCCTAACATACCTTCCTTTTTCCCTCCCTCTCAAGTCTCGAAAATCTAAAGTTTTAGATTTGTATAAATATGAACAAGACTTAAAAATTAGAAGTTTCACTTCTGACATGTGTACTTTGTACGTACGCACTTTTTTATTATTAATTACTTAAGATTTCATGTGGAACATGGTGTAATGGTTGCAGCTACACACATTGTGTAAAACAAAAAACTTGGCGATTAAAAAAGCGGTGGCGAGTTTTTTTTAAAAATAATAATAATAATAATACCTCTTCTACTCCCCTGCCAGGGACTTTTTTTTAATCTCTTAACGTCACATCACACGTCTCGCGAAATACGCCCCGGCTACATCGGTAATATTTTTGTTTACAATATTCATGGGCGAGCCGGGAGTCTCCTCGCGAGACCCGATCTTTCAGTTTTGTAACGGTAGAGAGTTTATTGCCAGTACTTCTCTTCCGTTCTACGCCCTTGACAATTTAAGGGCGTTCATGTAAAATATGTAAAAAAAGTGTGTGTGTGTCAGCTACGACGCACGATTGGAGTTTACTCCTTACGAACGATAATTATGATATATATCGAATAGAAAAAAACGGTAAATGAACGCATCTGCTAAAATGATAAGAGAAACAAACATATATCTGTAATTATTCGGATTATTTATATTACTTCAATAAAGCGTATTACATAAAGTATGTTACAAAACAATATAAATAATAATATTTTAGTTTTAATTTCACTGACCATTACTATTGACAAAACTCTATGGCACGCTAGACAATCTACTTTTATTTTTTACACCTGTCAACACTGACAATGTTGTAACGTGGCTGTCAAAACGTGAATTCAAAATAGAAAAGTCTGTGTAATGTATTCCATCTCATTCTTTTACACGTTCAATCCTACAGATATATATGTTTGTCTCTTTCTACATAACGCCTCAACTTTTCGTGTTACACATAACGCCTCAACTTTTCGTGTTACATTTGATTTTACTCCTCATAAAATTTCCGTACCGGGCCTTATAACTCAAATCGTTTCTTAAGGAGTAAACTCCAATGAACTCCAAAAATGCGTTTAATTCTCAAAAGAACTGGCAGTAAATGTAAACTTAGAAGCATTTCATATATTTATTTTTTGACGTTCATAAGTGTACATTGTATTACATAAATTAATAAATGATTTCGAGTTTGAGTTAGAGTTAAGCTTAGTCGACTGGCAAATGGGTCTTGGGATAGCGATACATACATATATTTTAATCTTGATAATTCCAGACAAATAAATCCAGGGCCTAATTCTGGATTAGTCTAAATTTATTCGTTCCCAATATCACGTTTTATTTATAATTAAATATTAAATATTTCTGTCTACCAGACTCGTAATCATACTTTTCACGTTCCTCATTTCGACACCAACTCACTTTTGTACAATGACCTTTCCTTGACTTGTTTAAGCTATCGCAAAATCTTTAAAGGAGGGGCCTCATAGCCTAGCGGTCTTATTAAGTGGCAGCTAGGCGAGGGGTACCGGGTTCGATTCCCGGTTCGAAGGCAAGTTTTAATTTAATTTAAATTTGTTCTCGGCCTTTGGGAGGGTTGTGCGGTACCGAGTGCTTAAACCGTACATGGAGAACACGGTCGAATTTCTAAAGATAAGCACGAATTATAAAAAATCCTATACTTGACGCTGGCTAATGCACAAATCGTGCCAGAGCCATAAAAAAAAGCTTTAAAGGAGTGTTAAGAATATCCATAGCGCTAAATGCTGCATTATGAGCTCGCCATACACACCATCACAGAAGCCGAATTTGGTATTAGTTAAATGTATTTAATACTTATTAAATAACACATGGATAATTCTTTTAAATGATTTTTTATTTGTCCATGTATAATAAGGTAATTGCTATCGCGGCTAATAAATGGTCTACCCAATCAGATATATAATGGTGGCTGTACACACTCGTCGAGACACCCCGAGACAGGCCGAGTGCGAGAGTGTACAGTAGAGCTCGTCTCGCCTCGCTTCCTCGCAGTTGGTCTCGCCTCTCTCGGTCGCCTGTCGGTTTTTTGCGCACGAGTCAAAGGGTCTCGCGAGTAAAACGAGAGCGACCTGTACACACTCGTTCAATCATTAAATTTTGGATAATATTAAAACTTTATGATCCTAATTACCAATTTCTGTTGCGGTGTATAGTGACCATCTTCTTCTTCACCATGGCTTCGTATTTTTTTTAATGGTTAACGTGAAGAAAATTATAATAACTCATTGCACAAAGACAAACAGCAGCAGCGGTTGCCACGTCCAATATCAACGGTGTTTTAAATACAATTAACGTAACGAGTGTGTACAGGCTGCGCTCTTCTCTCGGTCCTCTCGGACGAGACTCTCGGCGAGTGTGTACAGCCACCATTAGATTGCCTAACGCCAACCAACATAAACAGTAAATTAAAAAACTACCTTTATATGCATTTGTCGCGCTCCTAAACAAGATGGTTACATTAATACAAACCACAGTTTTCTAATGTAACATATTGTAATCTTTATATATATAAATTACGTGTCACGTTGTTTGTCCGTTATGGACTCCTAAACTACCGAACCGATATCAATCAAATTTGCACACCGTGTGTCGTTTGATCTAACTTAAAAGATAGGACAGCTTACATCTTCATTTATACCCTCAATATTATTTTATTGCAAATTATTTGTTTATTATTTGATAATCACAATTCTAACGGATGGTGCTGTGTTGAAAATACCAACGTTTCACATAAGCTACAATTTAATGGCATAACCACCAAAAAAGCATGTGGTCTCCATGACTGGTGTTCTCCTACCGTTTCCCTTGAATAGTTTACTACTATGTAATATAACAAAAACTTTAGCCACAGCAACGCTTGGCCGAGTCTACTACTAGTTATATTATATTAATTTGTAATATAAAGAAATTTAAAAAAAAATGGCACGTGCTAAACTGTGGTAAGTGCAAAAATACAAAAGAAGAACAGAGTGTCTTCCTCTTAATAGAGACTGTAAGTAGTGTTATTGGACACTATATGTTATATATCCTTTTTAGTAAATTAAAGTAATTACAACATACATAGTAATACTTCGATTTTGTTCCCTTTGGAGTGAAACTCTTGGGCCGTGGGGTTCAAGTGCACAGCTAATTAAAGATTTAAGTTGGCACCTGGAAGATAGTACCGGTGACCCCAGAGCTGGTGCTTTCCTTAACGAATAAGTATCGCAATACAGCGAGGAAATGCTGCCAGCGTTAAAGGTACACAGGGACCAAACTATTTAAATTTGTTTTAATTTTATTTTTATTAATTTTTAATTATTTTAATTATTACTTTTAGTAAATTAATTAATAAGTTAGGCTAGATTGTAATGTTAAATGAAGTGCAGAAACGAATTAAAAAACGTACGTTTATGTACGTTTTTTAATAATTCAACTAATGTTTATTTATAAACCTAATTAATTATTACATAATTTTACTTGTGATTTAGAATTAATGTATTAAATGAAAGGTAAAAATAAATTGACTCTAACAGTGAATCTTTTTATTTCGAACTAGCAATGCCCCGCGGTTTCACTCGCGTAGATACCGATCTTGTAGTAAAAGTTTTATTTTTACTTAGTTTTTAATTACTTCCTTTCGGATTATTAGATACACACATACATTCATAATCTAATCAATATACAGATTCTACTTTTATCTAATACTAGTAGACTCGGCCAAGCGTTGCTGTGGCTAAGATTTTTGTTATATTACATTATACATAGTAGTAAACTATTCAAGAGAAAAGGCAGGAGAACACCAATCCACCATGCTTTTTTGTTGGTAATGCCATTAAATTGTAGCTTATGTGAAACGTTGGTAATTATTTTGATAAGGATCAATACCTAGGTAGGAATAAAGAGCCTTTTCTAGCGGTGGTATTTTAATAAAAAAAAATTAATAAAAGGACGCTTATTGTGACGTAACTATAAAAGATAGAGACATGCTGTCGTGACAATTTTTATAGATGTGTCCTAAAAAATTGTAATACATCATTTTGTTCTATCATTAATAGTTTTTGCAGCGCACACGATTGAAGGAAGTTTTTTGTTTATTTTTTTTTACACCTTGGGTTAGATTATGCAAGTTTTAGTAAGCATCCCTAATTTTTTATATATAATTTATTATGTATAAAATATTAATATAATGTTAAAATTTTTATGTATAAATTGAGATGTAAGTTTCAATTTACCCTATGCAATTTAGCATAGACAATGTGTGGGTAATATGTGTGAAAATGTAAATAATTACTGATGACGTCACCAAATAAGAAAATCAAAGACCCCCCCTCCCCCCTATAGTGCTTACGAACTTGAACGGCCCCTAAGCCAAGTTTTCCTCACGATTATTTCCTTCGTACGAGCGAATGTTAAATGCTCACAGAAAGTACATTGATGCACAGCCGGGGATCGAACCTACGACCTTAGGGATGAGAGTCGCACGCTGAAGCCACTAGCCCAACACTGTTCAATCTTGTAGATCTAATATATAAAATTCTCGTGTCGCGGTGTTTGTAGTTAAACTCCTCCGAAACGGCTTGACCGATTCTCATGAAATTTTGTGTGCTTATTGGGTATGTCTGAGAATCGGACATCTATTTTTCATCCCCCTAAATGTTAAGGGTAGTCCACCCCTAAATTTTTTAATTTTTAGATAAATTACTTTTTTTTTATTTTTTTATGATACAGCTAGAAAAATACATACAACCCCTAATTTTCACCCCTCTACGATCAACCCCTATGTTTTATTATATATACATGGCAAAATGACGTTTGCCGGATCAGCTAGTATTTTTATATAATTCTGTTATTATTAGCTCGGTTATCGATAAAGGTACAACACTACCAAATTGTTGTCTTGTGCCATCGTTTGGTGACATTGATTTATGCGCTGAGAACTGAGCAGTGTCGAAATGTGGGGGACAAGCGCCGGTCCGGAACTCAGTTGGGCTTGCCTCTAAATGGTCTCTTTAAACTGTCTTAAGAACCCTATAGTCTCTTTGACACTGTTGTGGTGAAAGGACTCATATTTTGTTAAGAAAACCAGCTCTGGAGTCACCAGTAACGAACCCATATGGAAAAACGGATAAATAGAAAAAAAAGAGTGTGTGTACTTATGTACACGCGTTAGAAGTTATGCTTCTTTGGCGTATGGAAAAAAAGGGTGCGTGTACTTATGTACGCGCGTAAGAAGTTATACTTCTTTGGCTTTCTTTATTTTTTTTAAATATAATTAATTAATAATTAATATTTAACGTAAACAATTTAATAATATTTAATATTTTAATATAACGCGCCTAAAGAAGTATAACTTTAAAAAATAACTAAAATGCAGTAGTGATTAACGATAAATATTAAAATTAATCAATAAAATTATTATTAGTAAATACTACCACCGTCGTATTTGAAATTGATTTAATAAACACACCAAAATAATATTTATTTATTCACACTGTTTAATTGTACTGTTACGAAACACGTGTTCTAAATATAAAAATACTATATACAACTTGAACATAGTTATTATCGATTTTCATGCCACCTAGAACTAACTTCATTCTGTTAATTTTGTGTAATGCGCGCGCATCGTAAAATTTCACTCTCATCAATTTTTCATAACGTGCCTAAAGAAGTATAACTTCAAAAACTAAAGTTTGGTCTCTGTGGTATCTTTAATTCTGGCATTTCCTCGCTGTATTGCGATACTCCTTCGTTAAGGAAAGCACCAGCTCTGGGGTCACCAGTACCAAGTGTCTTAAATCTTTAATTAGCGCCAGGGTAATTAATTGTATTTTTACACGCTTTATATTAGCTTCACCTGTATGTATGTAACCGACTCGATTTTGACCCACTTTTAACGGACAGATTTAATTCAAACTTTGCGCACCTGTCAAAGATCGATGACAATGCAAAAATCCGAAAAAAAAATGAAAAAAATAAAAAAAAATTAACTAAAAAATAAATAATACACATCAAACTAAAAAGTGAAAAATAATTCCAATTATTGTGTTTAAGTAGTGTTTAAGTTTAAGTGCTTTAAAAGCGTGTTTTTTAGTTTTTTTTAACTATTATTTATTATTTGTTCACAAGTAGTTTTTTCATATAAAGCGTTGAACTTGACGAAACAGTCTCAAACACTTGCACATTACACTGGAGCGACCACAGATACTACAACATTTATTGAACTACTTCTTTAGGCGCATGAGGGTTAAATTTTTACGGAACGTCACGAAGATGTGCAGCGTTTTTGTCGAAGAAAAAGGAGAGAGCAATTGAGAGAGTGAGAAGGTTGAATTACCTTATAGAAATTCTATTTTTAAAATAAAAATTTCGCAAAGAGAATTTATGAAATATTAGTATTTTATATTTTATGCAAAATAATTTATTGAAACCGCAAATGAATATTTATGACAAATACATTATGTCAAAAAATAAAAATTTACCTTCCCGGAACCCCTCCACTAACACTTGAACTTTATGATATGGTATTAAAGTACAAATTGCCTTTAAATATTATTACGAATATTTTGTATGGGAATATAGAAAAGCGTTGTTTTTAGACTTTTTCACTCAATTTTTTTTTTAATTTTTCTCTCAGTAAGAACCTTCCTCGTACTTCAAGGAATATTATAAACAAAGAATCAGACAAATTGGTCAAGCCGTTTTCATGTTATGTCGTGACAACGAAAAACGGGTTTCATTTTTATATATAAAGATTAAATTCCTAACATATCTTCCTTTTTCCCTCCCTCTAAGTCTCGGAAATGTAAAGTTTTAGATTTGTATAAATATGAACAAAAGTTAAAAATTAGTTTGCGAAAGAAATTTCTCTTCTGACATGTGTACTTAGTACGCATGCACTTTTTTTCAGCACAGCACACTCTTTCTTATACTATCTTCAATTTATTAGTGACTATATACCATACTTTCCATGGACGGTAAAGTCAAACTTTGTATAGAAGTAATGGTTTGACAGTAATTGAAACTAAAATTTTGATTGGCACGTGTTTCTTTCCGTAACAAATATGTTGTATGCATTTTTCGGCAACTAAACAGTTTATTCCCTACAGTTTTATAAATAACTAGTAGATTCGGCCAAGCGTTGCTGTGGCTAAGGTTTTTGTTATATTACATAGTAGTAAGTAATAGTAGGCAAGAGAAAAGGCAGGAGAACACCAATCCACCATGCTTTTTTGGTGGTTATGCAATTAAATTGTAGCTTATGTGAAACGTTGGTAATTATTTTGATAAGGATCAATACCTAGGTACGAATAAAGAGCCTTTTCTAGCGGTGGTATTTTAATAAAAAAAAATTAATAAAAGGACGCATATTGTGACGTGACTATAAAAGATAGAGACATGCTGTCGAGACATTTTTTATAGATAGTGATGTGTCCTGAAAAATTGTCATACATCATTTTGTTCTATCAATAATAGTTTTCGCAGCGCACACGATTGAAGGAAGTTATTTGTTAATTTTTTTACACCTTGGGTTAGATTATTCAAGTTTTAGTAAGCATCCCTATTTTTTTTAATGAAACATAGCCTATGTCACTCGGGAATAGTGTAGCTTGCCAACGGTGAAAGAATTTTTGAAATCGGTCCAGTAGTTTCGGAGCCTATTCATTTCAAACAAACAAAAAATCTAACCTTTCCTCTTTATAGTATTAGTATACATGTAATAGTTTCGTGTATATAACTTTTATAGTACTCAACAAAAGACATGTTTGCCATTTCTAGCAAACGTTTTCTTAGAAAAAAGGAAATTGTTTGACATTTGTCTGAAAATGTCATAAAATATTCAAATTGTGAATTGTTTAGGGAACCTCTCGTTCCCTAAGGAATTGAAAGGTTGCGTGCAATTGGGAACTTTGCACAAATGCTACAGAGGGAAAATAAACTGAATTATTGAGAACAAGCATTTTGTGACAACTGGTTATGTTTCAGTCAATTTACATAAAACCAAAATTAATTATATATAAAAATATTCCTTGGGAACCACACTACCACTTACTGAAAACCGTACAGAAATCCATCCATAATTTTTTTAGATTTTCGCGTGTTTATATTTAATTTTGTAATACATTATTGAAAAAAAAAATGTGTGCGTGTACTAGGTGTACACACGTAAGAAGTGAAACGTCTTTATGACCTTATTTTTCGAAAAATGATCTACTATATGCAACTTTACAGAAATTGGTTAAATAAAGTTAAATTAGATAAAGTTTAACAAAAGGCTTTTATTATCATAGACATGAATACAAATACAATTATTTCATTTTAACTTATTACTGTACTACTATGTAGTACTAAGATTATTACAGAATTTCATTAATTGTAATAGAATTATTAGTATGTATTACTATCATTGTTATCGTTATTATATATTTTTGTTACTAATGGCTTCGAATCTCTTCGGATCAACCGTGGTAGGGACAAGAAAAAGATGGCGCGTAACCGAAAAATGTGACAAATGTGTGTAATTTTTTTTCCAACGCCGATAAAGAAGTTTGACTTCAAAAAGCAACATGGCACGTAACCTGCTACAAAATTTCTCCCATACGTCGATAAAGAAGTTTCACTTCAAAAGATGGTGCGTAACGAAAAAATGTTACACTAAATTTTTTTCTAACGCCGATAAAGAAGTTTCACTTCAATAATCTCCACAGATTACATAGATTTCCACAGAACATCATAGAACTTAAAAAGTTTTTATATCTGTAGAATTCTTTGTGCACAAATAGAATATACAAAACTCAATCCCGCTTTCAATAAAACTTCGTTCAAATGTAAATGTGCATTGTGTGAATTTCCGCGGGAAATGCGCTGACTGAAGACAAATTGAATATTTAAACGCTTTTACAGGTAAATTGTAATTGATCATTTTCTCACAGATAAGTAGGCGATCAGACTTCTGTGCCTGACCATGTAGACTCGTTACTGTCAAAATTATATAAAATAACGCGTTTATAAGAAAATGCTGAGTCACACTGTAATGTATTCAACGTCACGAAGAAGTGCTTCATATGTTCTTACCTCCTGGTACTTCACTGGCCTATACATGCAGGTTATAAAAGAAATTCCTTTTTAAAAATAGACTCTAAAACGCACTATTTATATGATCTAGGGAGTAAACGCCATTGGTTAATAACATCGATAAATCAAATACAAAATACTCTTTATATGTTCTTAACTCCTGGTACTTCAGGCCTATACCTACAGGTTATAAAAGAAATTCCTTTTTAAAAATAGACTAAAACGCACTAAGTAATAGATGAACTTGGGAGTTGTAGCGCCATTGGTTTAGATCAGAGTTCCCCAAACTTTTTTGTGTCGTAGCCCCTTGCTTTTTCCGTGTTGGGTAGACCCCCTACTTACCTGATATTGATTTCCTGTAAAATTCTAACTATACCAACATCCTACAACTTACACAATTTTATAAACATATATAATAATTGCTTTACTTCATAGGTACTTTTATAAATAATGTATATGTTTTGATATTATAAGATAGTATGATGTAAGTAAATAGGTACTATCAGTGTATGTGTTGAGATCCACTATCGTGGGCCCCCATTTTCATTTCATGGACCCCCAAATTTTTTGTCGCTGACGTCTCTCTTCCAGGTTGAAGACCTCTTGCAGGTTGTCATAGACCCCTAGGGGTCTATATAGACCACTTTGGGAATCACTGGTTTAGATTAATAACATCGATAAATCAAATACAAAATACTCTTTATATGTTCATAACTCCTGGTACTTCAGGCCTATACATACAGGTTATAAAAGAAATTCCTTTTTAAAAATAGACTTTAAATACAATAATTTGTAAATAAACTCTTAATATTGAAAAAACAGTAAAAACTGTGTTGATTTTTCACGGTAACATATACTTACATATAGTGCGTATGTCAAAGGGTGTGGTGTACTTATAAGTGTCTTGAAGTGAACGGCGACCCCTTCTGTACTACACTATACGACATTTGTTGTAAATTCTAATCGAAATTCAAAATCATTTATTCATATAGGTAACACAGTAAACGTCAAAAAAGCAATATATATATTAAAGGTTTATAATTTTACATTTACTGCCAGTTCTCAAATCAAGGGCGTAGAACGGAAGAGAAGCTCTGCGCCACTATTTTTAATCGCTAAGTGAATTTTCTTTATAAAAAAAAAATTTAATAATCGTTTGAATTATAAAAAAGGCTGCGTGTACTTATGTACGCGCGTAAGAAGTTATACTTCTTTGGCATTATTAAAAATAGTTTTTGATTGCATGCAAATAATTAATTACAATTAAATAATCAAAGACTGGAAAAGGAGTCATTATAGTCAATAAAGTTCAGTTAACTTAAATAAATAAATATTTATTATAATTCTCTAACATTGAGTGTAACATAAATTCTATTATTATTCGAATGTTGTTTTATAATTATGTCCAATGCCGTAGCATCTTCCGTGGGCAACATCATTCTGTTAATTTTGTGTCACGGTGCGCGCGCATCGTAAAATTTCACTCTCATAAATTGTTCATAACGCGCCTAAAGAAGTATCTTCAAAAAAAGCTTTATTGATTAATTTACGTTTAACGAGAGCTTTGGATTTATTAAGTGATAAATCTTATATCACTTGGAAGTTGTGCTGCTATTGTGACTCGTCATTGCGAAGATAAAGGTTTCCTATCTATCACGAACACAGAACACAGAATTTAATTTTTTTGAAGTTATACTTCTTTAGGCGCGTTATGAAAAATTGATGAGAGTGAAATTTTACGCGCGCACAAAATTAGCAGACTGAAGTTGCCCACGGAAGATGCTTCATATGGACATAATTTAAAAAAAACATTCGAATAATAATAGAATTTATGTTACACTTAATGTAAGAGAATAATAATAAATATTTATTTATTTAGTTTTTCAAATGTAAACTGAACTTTATTGACTATAATGACTCCTTTTCCAGTATTTGATTATTTAATTGTAATTAATTATTTGCATCAAAAACTATTTTTTATAATGCTAAAGAAGTATAACTTCTTACGCGCGTACATAAGTACACGCACCCTTTTTTTTTAATACCGTTTGTAAAAGCTGTCGTATAGTGTACACTTTAAGCTCGCTTTACGCAGCTTTGTGTTCTACGCTCGATAAGCTACTGCCAATCTCCTTTTTAGTTTATCAACATTGAGAAAGAGGGATTCACTCGTATATATATATTTTCGCCTTAATTAAATTAGCCTACCTTTTTAGCTACCAAAATATGGAACATTTTGCTACTAGAGACTTATCGCTTCTGTAATACTAATATTATAAAGAGGAAAGATTAGATTTTTTGTTTGTCTGAAATGCTCCGAAACTACTGGACCGATTTCAAAAATTCTTTCACCGTTGGCAAGCTACACTATTTCCGAGTGACATAGGCTATGTTTCATTTTCAAAAAAAATAGGGATGCTTACTAAAACTTGAATAATCTAAACCAAGGTGTAAAAAAATAAACAAAAACTTCCTTCAATCGTGTGCGCTGCGAAAACTATTAATGATAGAACAAAATAATGTATTACAATTTTTCAGGACACATCACTATCTATAAAAAATGTCGCGACAGCATGTCTCTATCTTTTATTGTAATAAGCCTCCTTTTATTATTTTTTTTTAATAAAATACCACCGCAAGAAAAGGCTCTTTATCAAAATAAATACCAACGTTTCACATAAGCTACAAATTAATGGCATAATCACCAAAAAAGCATGGTGGATTGGTGTTCTCCTGCCTTTTCTCTTGAATAGTTTACTACTATGTAATATAACAAAAATCTTAGCCAATGCAACTCATGGCCGAGTCTACTATGTAATATAAACCAATAAACTTAAATCTCTCTCTCTCCATAAAAACCTTCCTCAGAGATCAAAAAAAGTGCGTTCGTACAAAGTACACATGTCAGAAGTGAAACTTTTTTGGCAAACGAATTTTTAAGTCTTGTTCATATTTATACAAATCTAAAACTTTAGATTTCCGAGTCTTAGAGGGAGGGAAAAAGGAAGATATGTTAGGAATTTAATTATCATTGAAATATTAAGTGTCGAAAATTAATACAAATAATAAAAATATTTTTTTATATTTATTCTTCGATAATATAACACGTCGCATTTTAATTTACAATTCATCATTTGAGATTTCAATAAATATTGCATAAAATATAAAATTACTAATATTTCATAAATTCTCTATACGAAACTTTAATTTAAAAAATAGAATTTCCATAAGGGAATTCGCCTTTCTCACTCTCTCTAACTTTTCTTCGACAAAAAGGCTGCACATCTTCGTGACGCTAATATTATTATTATTGCGTTTCATACTTAAAAAATTTACCCTCATGCGCCTTTTCTTTGTTTTGTTATGATTGGAAACTATTACCCTTGACTTCTTGCCTTGTTCTCTTCAAGTCAGCCTCCATAACTTTAGTGTGACGATAAATAATGCTAATGGTTTATATACAAGAAAACTCTAATTAAATTTACATTTTAATAATTATAATAAACACAACGAGCACTTCGTACCGCCAATTGTAAATCAAACCAACTTTGGCATTTGAAGTTTGACATCTGACAGTTCTCAAGGCAATATTGTGTCATCAAATACGAAACGGAATACAGGTCATGGCATAAACCTGAGAGCTCTCTTATGAAATAATACCCTGGTGTAATATAATTATAATACTCTCACACGAAATTTTAGAGCCAATTAATTAGGGCAATTTCGCTAAGAGCTCAAACGCCATCTTGTGGAATGCCACAAAATGGCGGGCGCAATTCAATATTTTAACTGACTTAATTATTAATTACGCAATAAAGGAAAGATTAATGGCCATATATAATATATATATTATGTAGTAACGATTTTTATTATGTAATTTGTATTGTATATTATTATTATAAGAATACGTTTTTTAAACAGTTATTTCCAACAATTCACCAAAGAGTGAATCTCTCAGACTGACTCATTGCTGAAAGTTACTTAAAAAAATCAATTTTCTAATACAGAACTGTTGAGCTGTTTGACAAGATTTCAAAAACAATTACAGATTATTTATTAATCACTATTTTGTAGGTTAAAATTGCTTTTAATTCTGTTAAGTAAAAATTCAAATCAAACATTTATTATTTTACCCGCCAAAACGCTTCTCTAGACAAGATGGCGTCGTTCCGTGAACAAGAAAACAAACGCCAAGGTGTTGTTTTAATTATCATTTTTAATTTCAACAAATACATATATGTATTATTATTCTTCGATCAAAAACACTATGACGAAATTAAACTCCACCGTTTTAGGATTAGGCAATTGAAGCTATGTCTCTATCAATTAATCTGTGATCTTGTGTCACGTGACTAAAATCAATATGTTTATATTTTTTGGTAAATTACTGATTTACAAGTTATATCAATAACACTTTTTATAGCCATATTTTATATACTTTCAAAAACACCTATTTTCCATCCTGTCAAATGAACTCTATGTCGGAGTTGACTGACAGCGATGTCAATTGTCATCGGCAAAGCTTTGCAGTGACTGATCTAATTCGGATGCTAGATTGAATTACTCTAAAACTGTCAAACATATCCTTTATAAAAAAAATTTAAACGAATTTGGCGTAATTCAATAATCAGACATAGACTAGTTATTAATAGCATTACACTAATTTTAAAAAGTATTTTAGACAAACCTCTTGGAGTAGTATAGGTTAATTTATACCTACTCAGCCAAAACCCTCACCTGGGGGCCTCATAGCCTAGCGGTCTTATTAAGTGGCAGCTAGGTGAGGGGTACCGGGTTCGATTCCCGGTTCGAGGGCAAGTTTTAATTTAATTTAAATTTGTTCTCGGCCTTTGGGAGGGTTGTGCGGTACCGGGCGAGTGCCTAAACCGTACATGGAGGACACGGTCGAATTTCTAAAGACAAGCACGAATTACAAAAAATCCTATACTTGACGCTGGCTAATGCACAAATCGTGCCAGAGCCATTAAAAAAAAAACCTCACCTATAAGAGTCTTTCCTCCAACTTCGATTTTGTTACCAAGACTACTCCAAAGGAACTCTTATGTTTGAGCCGTTTATTAATTAGCAAAAAAAAATGTTTTGATTCCAATTTATTTATTAAATACATTAATAGTATATAATAACATGTAACTAGAGAGGCAATAGGAAACAAAACAAAATAGTATGTAAAATAATGGTCATAAATGCCGAGATTAAAATATATTCAATATTTAATAACCTTAAAAATTTCATATATTTTAAAATAACACTCAATTCGTAAAGAGAAATAAAATGAACGTCATTATAGTCCCGTAAGAGGGACCGGAAGTCCTGTAGACTGAGCGCCGGAAGTGCGGCCATCTTACCGGAAACGAGGAACGCTAATGAGTTTTGTTTGAGCTTTTATTGTTTTAGAAGTGGAAAATAATTGACTAAAGTAATTTATTAAAGGTTTGTAAACATAATCGCTACTCGTGTTATCAGAATAATTGACTAAAACGAATATTTATTCTAAATATTCAAATTAAATTACAATATAGCACACAAATATACAGTACTTACAATATTCTTAACTTTCGTAATGATAATAGATGTATAAATATAATGTTTAATTTTCTGAAAGAAGAAAAAATTCGTGAGGAAACCGGCTTGCCTTAAAAATAGTTCCAGTGTGTCAGGCACAGGCTGATCACCAACTTGCCTTTTAGATTGACATATCATAAAATTTATACAGAAATCTGAGGCCCAGACCTAAAAAAAGCAGCGCCACTGATTTATTTTTCTCTTAATAAATATATATTAAAAACTATATGAAAGTTTTTCTCATTAACATGTAAATATCTATTTGTACTTCTACCATTTGGCAGATTTTCTCACTATTGCACCCTTAATTTCTCACCTAACAAATAGTTATCAAAGGGTTCTTAAATTTAAACGTGGGTTAAATAATGCTAAGGACACACTGGGTGAACAGTTGCGGGTTTTAACCGCGTAATTTTATAAATCTATGTAGCCACCCACTTCTTTCATTAATTGCAAAAAATCATTATTTATACAAGAGTAAAATAGTAGTTAGTTTTCCGACTTAAATCTGGGGAAAATATTTATATTTTTATATTTCAAGTACATATGTTTGTAACGAATTAGCTCAAAAAGTACTGGACGCATTTTAATAATTCTTTCACCATTTGAATGCTACATTATGACTGATTAATATAGGATTTTAATTGCAAGAAAAAAATAAGGGTACCAACTAAAAATACAATAATGTTAACCAAGGTGTAAAAATGCATATAAAATATCTTTCATCGCATGCGCTGCGAAAACTATTGATGATAGAACAAAAAGATGTTCCACAATATTAAAGAACATATCAATATCTACTATAGCTAACTAACTAAAAAATAAGTACTTTTAAACATTTTAAAATTTAATAGAAATTCCGACCAAAATCAGACCAAGTTATTTATACCTAAATAAATGTATGTATGCATTTACTGTAAGTGTATGCCAAAATGTTTCAAAAATATATGTCCACACAGGCCGGGATGGGCCGCTATGTCGCTTTTTACGGTCAAAGAACTGCGTAGTTTGGTTATTTAATAAATAATGTTTTTGATGGCTCTCATTTACATCTCCATGATATGGTTTTAATAAAACACATTTTACGCTATTTAACTCAAACTCAAACTCAAAATATCTTTATTCAAGTGGGTAAGCAAGTACACTTTTGAATTGTCAAGTTAAATTAATTGTAAATTTACATTTACTACCAGTTCGCAAGTCAAGGGTGTAGAGCGGGTAAGAAGAACTGGAAAGAAACTTTCCGCCACTCTTTTTAATCGCCAAGTATTGTCATACAAATTGTTTGAACTGGAGCAAATCAATCCCAAGGATTAGGATCATTGAAGTATTCCTCAAATTTATAAAACGCTTTATTGATTAATTTCCGTACCGTATAGTAAATTTAAATTTACTATTTTACCGGTTTTGCGGTTACACAGTGCGGCCTAAGCTTTAGAACCGCCATTTCGTGCACTCGAAGAAGGCGGCACAAAGACTAATAGCGCTCTCAAAACACAATACTTTGGAGAACTCAAGAGGAATAATTCACACTTTTGTGTTCGACTCTGACATTTGTGTCACATGCTTCGTGAACCCTTATCGGCTATTTGACATGATGTCAAAAACCTACACTATTTATTAGTGAGTGTAAAACCGAATATTAAATATAGTTTTTGATTGCATGCAAATAATTAATTACAATTAAATAATCAAAGACTGGAAAAGGAGTCATTATAGTCAATAAAGTTCAGTTTACATTTGAAAAATTAAATAAATAAATATTTATTATTATTCTCTTATACTAAGTGTAACATAAATTCTATTATTATTCGAATTTTGTTTTTAAATTATGTCCAATGCATCTTCCGTGGGCAACTTCATTCTGTTAATTTAGTGTCACGGTGCGCGCGCTACGTAAAATTTCACTCTCATAAATTTTTCATAACGCGTCTAAAGAAGTATAACTTCAAAAAACGTGTGGCACTCGTGGACTGCCGCGGTAAAGCTATTGCATAGCATTTTTATGCAGTATTTGTTTTTCTTTGATATTAATTCAAGTTTTTTCTTTGATATTATTTCAATCTACCACTCTACCAGACTCAGACTAAAACGCCTATATAGTCTGTCTCACTCTAACGCGTACCGGTTGCACCGGCCGCGCTCACGCTACGTCACCGATCTCGTCAGAGAGATGGGAATGCGCAGTATGTGTTCTGTCCCACTCTAACGCGCAAGGATTTTTTCGTTACGGAATTTCTTGATTCGGTCGCCGCATTCAAAGCCCGCGATAAAATCTATGCAATAGCTTAAAAAATAGAAAATTGTAAGTTTATGCAGCATTTCGTGGGTGTATTGCGATACTTATTAAGTATTAAGCTGTGCACTTGTGAAAAAATCAAAAGCCTTCTTGTCACAGGCTCAAATATTGTAATGACACTGAAATATACATATATAATATATATGTAGTTGGAACTAACTTAGAATCGAAATAATTTAACATGAATGTGAAATGGGAATGAGCGTAATTGTCTTGGAATATTAATACCGCAGTACCCTAATAGATTTCAGACAAAGATGAACGCGACTATGAAAAATGGATGCGGCCTATATACTTTAAATGCATAATAAATATAAGATATAGATATAACATTTATTACTAACAAAACACACAAAAACACAAAATAACATTAACCAAAAAGAATGAAAAATAACAAATGGTTTTTCATTTGAAATAAATTATCAATTTTTATTGTAGTTATGTTTCACTATTTTGACTATAATGGCTTACACATAAGAAATAGATATATACTGCGGCGGGATTTTGTGTACAACTATTTAAAACATCATACATTACATATGTGTAACTCTAGCGGTTTTGGCAGCGCACGCCAGAATAGCTCGCAGATGGTAGATTTTTTCCTACTTCGATATTTTGGACAATATCTTTATAAAGTAGCTTATGTGTTATTCTGATGTATAAGCTATATTATTGTAAATTTTCAATAAAATCCATTCAGTCGTTTTTATGTAAAAGAGTAACAAACATACTTACAAACTTTCGCTTTAATATTAGTAGTGCCTTCTCCCCAGAAATTCGTGTTCGGGTACAACGCCTGCGGTCTTATTAATTATTCAGTTGCAGATATTTGGAACTCAGCTCCCTTAGGGTGTTATTTAGAAGTTATTAAATACGTAGAATATTCTAGAAATATGAAAGAGTTTATTCAACCGTTTGACTGCTGCGAGTTGATGCGGGTTCGAAACTAACGCGTAATATGTAATATCTGTACATTAAAATATCTTTTTACCGTTTTTATATATATATTTATTAATTTTATTGCCATGCCATTTCGAACGTTGATACCTAGTGCTTCTGAGGATGATGAGAGATTGAAAGTGTTTTATATCTCATCTTCAGAAACAGAAGAAACACCAACTTTTACCAATACTGCTCCGACAAGTGTTTTCCAAAGATTTTATATTTGAACTAGCTGATCCGGCAAAAGTCGTTTTGACATGTATATCATTTATAATATAAAATAGGGATTGATCGTAGAGGGGTGAAAATCAGGGGTTGTATGTATTTTTTAATGCTGTATCATATAAAAAAAATATCCAAAAATAAAACATTAACACCTTACATTTAGGGGGATGAAAAATAGATGTAGTCCGATTCTCATACATACCCAATATGCACACAAAATTTCATGAGAATCGGTCGAGCTGTTTCGGAGGAGTTTAACTACAAACACCGCGACACGAGAATTGATTTTTAAAAATAGAATAAATATGTATATTTTTTCTTATTTACAATACAAATAATTATTAAAATAAAAAACGAGGAAAATAATAAAAGGCTCAAATATAAGAGTCTTTCCTCCCTTTGGAGTAGAGACTCTTGGGCCGTGGGGTTCAAGTGCACAGGTAATTAAAGAGTTAAGTTGGCGCCTGGTAGATAGTCCCGGTGACCCCAGAGCTGGTGCTTTCCTTAACGAATAAGTATCGCAATACAGCGAGGAAATGCTACCACAGGGTCCAAACTTTTTAAATTTGTTTTAATTTTCTTTTTAATAATTTTTATTTATTATTATTACCAGTTGGTTAAGAATATTGTAAATAATGTATATTTGATTGCTATGATTACTAATAAACAAAATATCTTGTCAATAACATTTATTTATAACACAAAAATAATTATAAAAAATGCTTGATATTTGTCTAAATGTGAGTGTTTTATTTGACATAATTTTTTCCATTAAAGCAATCAAAATATGTACCGCAATTTTCGTGCATTGCAAATATTGCTTTACCATTTTTTTTATGGCTCTGGCACGGTTTTTGAATTAGCCAGCGTCAAGTATGAGATTTTTATAATTCGTGCTTTTTGCCTTAGAAATTTGACCATGTCCTCCATGTACGGTTTAGGCACTCGCCCTGTACCGCACAACCCTCCCAAAGGCCGAGAATAAATTTAAATGAAACTAAAACTTGCCTTCAAACCGGGATTCGAACCCGGTACCCCTCACCTAGCTGCCACTTAATAAGACCGCTAGGCTATGAGGCCCCCCAAAGCTTTACCATTACATTTAAAATCTTCTTGTCAGGACCATACTACCGTCATCAGCCAATCAAATCATCGCAAGTAAATGGAGCTCTTTGATTGGCCCATTCGTCGTTCATATTCTTTTGTACTGGCACTTTCTATTAATATAAGTAGGGATTTTATTGTAATAACAATTTCATCATCATCATCATCACAAAGGCCCCTAGGCGTTCGTGAAGTGCTTGTCTTATCTTAGAAGCAATTAAAATTTAGCAATTAGACTTTCTTGAGACTCAACTTTATCAAAGTCAAAATCATTTATTAATTTAGGTAACACAATGTACACTTATGAACGTCAAAAAAGAAATACATATTAAATGCTTCTAATTTTCCATTTGCATTTCTCAAATCAAGGGCGTAGAACGGAAGAGAAGAACTGGCAATAAACACTCCGCCACTCTTTTTAATCGCCAAGTTTTTTGTTTTTGTGTTTCTTCTCTCGCCCTGCGTATCTTAGGAGATAATTTAATAAAAATAATACCTTACATAACAATAACAAAACAGGAGAAAAAAAGAGAAATCTCTATTCAGTTACGTTGCATTAATGCTTAGTCTGGGAGACAAGAACGCGTAGACTTTATTTATTTTTATGGAATTAATTATTATTATTGAAGTGAAACTTCTTTAGGCGCATAAAGGTAAATTTTTGACGGATGAAACGCCATAATAATAATATTAGCGTCACGAAGATGTGCAGCGTTTCTGTCGAAGAAAAGGGAGAGCGATTGAGAGAGAGAGTGAGATAGAGTGAACGTCGCATCACGCACTCCATGGAGCGAGAGGTGCGAGAAAGCTATAGTGAGAAATATTAAGAGAGAGTAAGGATCGAGAAAAATACACGCTATTGGTTGATGTATTCGTTTAGTATATTAGAACTTTAGATGGCAATTCTGTCGCATCACGTCTTGTGGAGTAAACGCAGATTTTTTATTTATTTATATTATCATTAGCACGTATACAGTGTGAATATAGATATACAAATACATGGATTAATCATATACTGGTACACGATCATCTATTGCGGCTTTTACCTTAGTAATAATTAATTTACAAAGAACTTTCATTTCTGACATGTGTACTTTGTACGCACGCACTTATTTTAATAAACATTTAAATATCCAACAACTACTACAAATACAATTTAACAAACCAAATCTTTGTTTTTTAGTTGTAAGTTGTTTTCACGAGGGTCTTCTCCATTTCTCTCTCTCCTTCACCAAGTCTATTAGATTCTCTTTCCAATGTCCTGCTGCGGGCGAACCAGACATCAAATTGAAACATCTTTAAAGTTATAATACCCTGGTATTTCAGAGACCTGAGCCGTAATGACCTGTCAGCGATCAGTCGACGGACTTTCCGTGGTCTTACAGCACTTAAGTCGTTACACCTGGGATGGAACCAGATCAAATGCATCGACGACAAGGCGCTGGAACACCTCAAAAGTCTGCAGTACCTGTAAGTTTATTATGCCTTAGTACCTTTTGATGTGATATAGCTATAGCCGCACGTAAAACCGATTTGTGGCGTGGCGACGCATGCCGTGACGACGCGTTGCCCCTCTATATGATGGTATATATATGTCACCGTAAAATTGTAAAAACCGTAAGATTGTAATCTATCTCGCGAGATTATAAACTGTCGAAAGATTGTGAACCTTAGCTTACTGCTTACAATTTAACGTATTATTATTCGGTAGTTATATGAAATTGTTGGGAAGTAAAATTAATCTGTAATTGACCAAAGAAGTTTGAATGATAACTAAGTTAGTGTAGTACAATCTACCGAATAATAATACGTTAAATTGTAAGCAGTACGCTGAGGTTCACAATCTTTCGACAGTTTATAATCTCGCGAGATAGATTACAATCTAACGGTGTTTACAATTTTACGTTAACATATACAGTCTATATGCACTATGCAGTAGTGTGTACGGTGTGTGTATTTCAAAGTCACTGATTAAACGAATTAAGTAGTCAGGATTTGAAATAAATTCGTAAATATTTGTATTTAATGAAAATAATGTTTATTCAATAAATAAAGTCGTAATATTTTATTTTATTATTATGACATATTTAGTTCCTATCACAATCTGTTCTTTTCTGCATATTACTTTTACAAAATAATGTCGATGTTTCACATCTGCCAGGCGTCCCGTGACGGCTCACATTTTTTTTTATAAATAGCTTGCATAGAGATTTAGGGTCTGTCTGCATCTTCCACCACATTTACCATAGGAGAGTGTTCAGAGTTGTTCGGTGTAATACCTGCAGCTGTTGCATCACTGGACGTTAAGGCAGAATACTAAATACCATCCGTATCACCTCGACGTCCGTCGTTCCACAACTGAGTGGTTTTATGAAGTTTTTGCTACCACTATGTGGAACCAGCTGCCCACTGAAGTATTTCCGAACCAATACGACTGAGGGTAAAGAAAAGAGCGTACCAACTCTTAAAAGGCCGGCAACGTACTTGCGAGCTCTCTGGCAAAGTGAGTGTCCATAAGTGGTATTACTTAACATCAGATGAGCTTCCTACCCGGTTTGTCCCCTGTTCTATAAGTACCAATTCCTAAAAGGCAGATAACGCACTCGCGATCCTTCTGGCATTAAGAGTGTCCATGAGTGGTATTACTTAAAATCAAGTTAGCCTCCTGCTCATTTCCCCCCTGTTCTATATTAAGTACCTTCTTAAAAGGCCGACAACGCACTTGCGAGCTCTCTGGCAAAGTGAGCGTCCATAAGTGGTATTACTTAACATCAGATGAGCTTCCTTCCCGGTTTGTCCCCTGTTCTATAAGTACCAATTCTTAAAAGGCAGATAACGCACTCGCGATCCTTCTGGCCTTGATAGTGTCCATGGAAGTTATCAACTAGGCCAATTTAAATCTTTAATTAGCTGTGCAATTGAACCCCACGGCGCAAGACTCCTCCAAAGAGAACAAAATCGAAGTTGGATGACTCTTATTTTCCGTCTGCTCTGCGGCCTCCCCAGCTTTTTTGCTCGAGGAAGGTAAGCTCCTAACGTGTCCACACAAGTAGCACCCCAAAGCCAGTCCCATCTTCCAAAGGATCAACGATATTCATCCGGCCGCTTTCGATGGCTCCAACATTGCTGGAACATTGACGGAGGCGAGAGAGCGGTGTATTGAGCGGTTTTTACACGCTTTATATTAGCTTCACCTGTATGTATCTATGTATGTAACTGACTCCTTCGGACTCGATTTTGACCCACTTTTAACGGACAGATTTAATTCAAACTTTGCGCACCTGTCAAAGATCGATGACAATGCAATAATCCGAAAAAAAAATGAAAAAAAAATAACTTGACTAAAAAATAAATAATAGTTAAAAAAAACTAAAAAACACGCTTTTAAAGCACATCAAACTAAAAAGCTCGATAGACGAAAAATATGGAGCGCCCCACGCTTTTTCACAATAATACCAGTATTTTTTGTTCATTACCATTTTCAGCCTAAATTAGGAATTATTTTTAACTTTTTAGTTTGATGAGCTTTAAAAGCGTGTTTTTTAGTTTTTTTAAACTATTATTTTTCTATATATCTTATATAAAAATGAAACCCGTTTTCCGTTGTCACGATATAACATGAAAACGGCTTGACCGATTTGTCTGATTCTTTTTTTATAATATTCCTTGAAGTACGAGGATGGTTCTTACGGAGAGAAAAATAAAAAAACATTGAGTGAAAAAGTCTAAAAACAACACTTCTATATTCCCATACAAAATATTCGTAATAATATTAAAAGGCAATTTGAACTTTAATACCATATCATAAAGTTCAAGTGTTAGTGGAGGGGTTCCGGGAAGGTTATTTTTTATTTTTTGACATAATGTATTTGTTGTCTTATCAACTTTCTTTTTTTTATCTTAGCTAGACCGGTGTCCCGAATAGCAGAATAAGTATTTAAAAATTAAAGAATCGACTGTTAGGCGGTACGATGTTCGCCAGGCCAGCTAGTTTGTAATAAAATTCTGATTTCTATTCCAGGACGTTGAGCAACAACAACCTGACATCTCTGTCAGTGGAGGCAGCGCTGGTGGCGCGTCTGCACGCTTTGAGATTGGCTGACAATCCCATTGTATGTGACTGTCGGGTTGCGCGGCTCAGTGCAGCGGTGCGCGCTGCTGGTGTCATGGGAGTGGGAGCCAGGTAACGTTGGAAAGTTGAAGACGAGTCCTGGATTCGGACAGCTGGAAATGAAATTAATATAGTTTACTAGCTGTGGGAGCGTTCAAGTATTACGTAACGCAATTTTTGGAGATTATTGCCCCCCCCCCCCATGTATCTCGCCGTAACGTTTTTCAGTACCCTAGTACAGTACTGTACTCAAGTATAGTCAAATGTTTCGTGACCACCTTGTGTCTCTTTAGTTACTATTATGTGGTGTAAGTCGAAACTAATATTAACAATAACGCCTCATTCAATCCCCGCCCTGCATCGTAATGTTTTACAAAAGGAATCCCAAAACTCGTTACGTAATACTTGAACGCTCCCTGTACCGGCAAACGTTTTGCCACGTATATTATAGGAAGCATTTATTACTAACAAAACACACACAAAATATAAAAAACAATTTTTTTTTAAAGAAAAAGGTTCATTTTAAGCGTGTAATGTGTGTGCTGTGGTTGTAATTGGCCCTGGCTCAGCATTATGCTGAGGAGCAGAAAGTTCCACAGCGCTGGTTCTGCCAGAGACTATAATAAATAATAGAGGTTGATCGTAGAGGGGTGAAAATTAAGGATTGTATGTATTTTTGGATGCTGTATAAATAAACAAAAAATTTATCTAAAAAATACAATTTAGGGATGGACTACCCTTAACATTATGATATGCACACAAAATTTCACGAAAATCAGTCGAGCCATTTCGGTTTTAAATACAAACCGTGATATGTTTATATGATGTTACTGAGAGACGTAGCAAAAAAATCAGACCAGTGGTTTTTTAAACATTTTTTATTATTTATTATTATTATTTTTTTAGACAATTCACACCCATTGACCTAGTCCCATGCTAAGCTGGTGAAGCTTGTGTTATGGGTACTAGGCAACGTACATACATATTATAGATAGATAGACATATAAATACATATTTAAACACCCAAGACCCAAGCACAACACCAAATGCTCATCACATCGATGTTTGTCTCAGCCGGGGATCGAACCCGGGACCCATGGGTTCGCAGTCAGGGGTACTAACCACTAGACCAATGAGTCGTCGTATTGGAAGTGGTTTGAAATTAATAAAAAAAATTAAATGTATTCCAGATGTCAATCGCCTGCGGCTCTCCGTGGTGCGTTCCTCAGCGAAATAGAACCTCACGAACTTGTCTGTACTGGTAAGAAACCAAATATTATTATGATATCAATAAAGAACGATTCGAATCGTCCACAACCAGTCACAATCCGAGCAGCTTGATCCCTTGGCGTTGCGTTATTATATAAAAAAAAAAAAAAATGTTTATTATGGAACATAAGATACATGTATCACTTATTCCACGTCATTAAATTTGAAGGCATCCCTACTCATCGGCAAAGAAGACAGAGGGTGTAGGCCGAGAGAAAAAGCCGGCGTAAAAAACTCTCGGTAATTTTTTAAATAGGAAATTATGAAACAACACTTATTTTAAAACAAATATCGCAAATTAATTAGAAGTAGCCTGTCTAGCACTAGTCCCATAGTACTAGTATAGTACTATAGTACTAGTGGACCCCACAGACGTTGTCCTGCATGATATTTCAAGCAATTAGTAAAGCAAAGTATGAAAGTACCGACTGCAGCGCCACCTGCCGGGCTGATTTGTGAATCTAAACCATTCCCAGATCCCCTTGAACACACACAAATTTCATCAAAATCGGTCCAGTCGTTGGGGAGAAATTCAGTGACATACACACTCACAGAAGAATTATATATATAAAGATTTAACATATTCAGAGGGATTAGTTTAATACCAGCATCTGAGCTGAAGAATTTCGGAACTAGTTCTTTGGGTCCTTCTTTTTTTTTTAGTATCATATGGGTGACATATTGTACACTTATGACTTGTCAGTAAAGAAATACATATTAATGCTTCTAATTTTACATTTAGTGCCAGTTCTCAAATCAAGGGCGTAGAACGGAAGAGAACTGGCAATAAACTCTCCGCCACTCTTTTTAATCGCCATGTTTTTTTTACACAACGTTTGTAAGGAGCTGCAACCATTAAACCATGTTCCACATGACATCTTAAGTAATTCTTAAAATGTTAAAGTCTATGGTGGTATCACTTAACATCAAGTGACTCTTAATGCATGCCTATTATTATATGGCCGATTCTATGGTGATTTTAAGCTATTGCATAGATTTTATCGCGAGCTTTGAGCGCGGTCCCGAAGGAAGAAATTCCGTAACAAAAATAAACCTAACACACGATGACGTAATATAGTTGCGGCCAATACGCGTTAGAGTGGGACAGAACGCATACTGCGTATTTACATCTCTCTGACTAGATCGGTGACGCGTTAGAGTGAGTCAGACTATATAGGCGTGTTAGTCTGAGTCTGGTCGAGTGGGTAGATTGAATTAATATCAAAGAAAAAATATACTGCATAAAAAAAAATAAGTTAATAAAAAATGCTATGCAATAGCTTTACCGCGGCAGTCCCCGTGGGCCACATGTTTTTTTTTTATAATTAAACAATCTGAATGTACCAATTCCTTCCCAAAATGATTTATTATTATTATAAAGGTCCAGCCAGTGCCATAACATCGGAATGCTCTTCGGAGGCACGTTGTCCTGCTGCGTGTCGATGCGCGGGCGATGGCACCGTCGACTGTCGAGAGAAGATGCTGACACGACTGCCAGATAATATTCCTCACAGAGCTACTGAAATGTAAGTATCATTGGCCAGGTTCTCTTAAGAAAAGAACATCTGTTAGAGGTAAAAGAACTTCCATCTCATCATAAAAGATGTCCAAAAGCAATGTTGGCAATGGTTAAAGCAAGTATTCAAGCTTTTAATCCTGAGGGAATATCTTTATTCATATAGGTAAACAAGTACACTTATGAACTTCAAAAAAAAAAGTTAAATTAATTGTAAATTTACTACCAGTTCGCAAGTCAAGGGCGTAGAGCGGGCAAAAACTGGCAAGAAACTTTCCGCCACTCTTTTTAATCGCTAAGTTTTGAGTCATACAAATTGTTTGAACTGGAGCAAATCAATCCCATGGCTTAGGATCATTTAATTATTCGTCAAAACCTCATGTACGGAATCTGCACACGTTGAAGAATAAATTGTGACAGAAATTGAATTTTGGATCTAAAAACCAGTCAGTTGGAACTCACCGTCATTTTACGTTTGAAGTACTATATTGGTGTCCAAGGTACAGACTCAAACGAGATACCTAATTAAGAAGGATATACCAGATTAGGGAAACAGCAGGTAAATGGCAGATAGTGCCACAGTGAAGGTAGAGGCAGGATATGGAGGAGGCGTTTGACTAAAAAGGGCACACAGATATCTAGGAATTAATGATATGATAGAAATATAAATCTGAGATCGCTCCTTCTCTCTTTCTTCAATCGGCAGCTCATGCATTAGCATCTGAAGCGGATCTTTTTTGATTATTATTTTGTGTGTTTCGTTAGTAATTTAATTCTAAATGCTTTAATTTATTTCTAAAAAAGGTATATAATGGTATAAAATGTTGTTTGCGTGAACAACGGTGAAATCAAATACGCCTTGTTTTGTTAGTAGTAGAGTAATTGCTACTAAAATATGTGCAGGCGCTATGCATCAACACCTATGTCTATAAGTTTATTGATTAAAAAAAATATATTAATTGTATTATATTTCGACACTTTGAATATTTTAATTACAATTGAATTCCTGAGATTTCCTTTTTTCCTCCGTCTAAGTCTCGGAAATGTTTAGATTTGTATAAATATGAACAAGTGTTAAAAATTAGTTTGCCAAAGAAGTTTCACTTCTGACATGTGTACTTTGTACGCACGCACTTTTTTATTATTATTTATGTTCCCATACTTTTTTTTTTTTTTAAAAGACAACTCACACCAATTGACCTAGTCCCATGCTAAGCTGGTGAAGCTTGTGTTATGGGTACTAGGCAACGGATATACATACATATTATAGATAGATATACATATAAATACATATTTAAACACACAAGACCTAAGAACAACACCAAATGCTCATCACATCGATGTTCGCCTCAGCCGGGGATCGAACCCGGGACCCATGGATTCGCAGTCAGGGGTACTAACCACTAGACCAATGAGTCGTCAAATACTCTCATTGTTTATTAAATTGAATTCATCTTTCAGACGCTTGGAGAACAATGAGCTGACAGAAGTACCAGCTGGTGCGTTTTCTTCTGTGAAGCGAGTTGCCAGAATCGATCTCTCCAACAACAAGATAGCTGACATCGCTGGTGATGCTTTTAATGGACTTATTCATCTGACATCACTGTAAGTTTTTGAAATCAGTATGGCGCATTACGGAAAAAATCATGTAAATTTATACGATGCGTTCAAACGTCGGTAAAACAGTCGGGGCCGCTAGTTGGCGCTCGCTCTGTTTTATCGACATGTATTGTATGTCATGGCGTTGAGTTTCAGTCTTTCAACTACCTTTACCGCAACCCATTGATGCACAGCATTCGGACTGATATTATGATATTTTTGGTCAGCATCTCCCTTCAAGATAGGAGATTATAAGCCAAACAGTAGTAAAAACAAAAATTGAAAGTGTAATTTTTTTTTTTTGTACAATTTATAATCACCATAGTTGTCATTTATTTAAGAACAGATAGGTTGTAACATATAACTGCAGATAAAGCAATTTATGCTGAACTTAAATAAATAAATATAAAAGAAAATACTTCGTTTGGTAAAGTCACCAACCGCCAGAATGATAATTTCGAGTTGCCCAACCCAAGAAAATGTGTTCTGAGGAATTGTTCAAGTCAAACTTCTTTATCGACGTATGGGAGAAATTTTGTAGCAAATCGTCACGTTTTTCAATGATAGTAATAATTCTATTACAATTAATGAAATTCTATAATAATCTTCGTAGTAATAAGGTAAAATGAAATATTTGTATTCATGTCTATGATAATAAAAGCCTTTTGTTAAACTTTATCTAATTTAACGAATTTCTGTAAAGTTGGATATAGTATATCATTTTTCGAAAAATAAGATCATAAAGAAGTTTCACTTCTTACGTGTGTACACCTAGTACACGTAGAATTTTTTTCTTTTTCAGAGTGCTGTACGGGAATAAAATAAAGGATTTACCATCAGGGATCTTCCACGGCTTGACATCTCTGCAATTGCTGTAAGTTCCAACATTTCCCTATGCGTGGAAACCATACCCTGAACATATTATTCATATAGGTCACGTAGTATGAACGTCAAAAAAGAAATACACATTAAATGCATTTAATTTTACATTTACTGCCAGTTCTCAAATTAAGGGCGTAGAACGGAAGAGAACTGGCAATAAACTCTCCGCCACTCTTTTTAATCGCCAAGTTTTTTGTTCTACACAATGTTTTTAAGGAGCTGCAACCATTATATTATTAGAATGCTAGTATATTCCTAGAATTCTTCAGTACCATCGGAACCTCTCAATCTCCAATCGCTTCCTACTACCGTTTCTATTTCTTCTATCCACCTTCTTGGGGCGCCCTCTTCTTCTTCTTCCCTTTAGTCCTTTCCTTTTGCCTTTAAAGTCCAACTTTTACCTGTGTACCTTGCTAAATGCCCCGCCCATGGCCACTTCTGTTTGAAGGTAATGTAAGGCATCTATCTCTTTTGTTTTTCGCTTTTTATTTTATGTATTTTTTTAGCTTTCCACGTATGAATATGGTCAAATCATTCTTAATTTCTGTCAACAGGTTATTGAACTCAAACGAGATATCTTGCGTGCGTAAGGACACATTCAGAGATCTGCAAAGTTTGAAATTATTGTAAGTATAAAAACTATCACTTGCCTAAGTAACAAAGTCGTAAAGCAAAATTTATTTTTCAGGAAAAATAAAAGAGGTTTTATTACTATGATAGTAAGTACATTACAAATACAAATATATATACAGTAATTTATCTAATTTGACTGATTGTTTCACTGTTTAAATATAATTAAAAATAGATTGGAATGTTTCTCCAAATCTCAAAATACACGCGCATCAGCTTATTTAGCTGCTAGTGTGTTTATATACATAATAATAATTACGGACAATACAGTAACCGCAAATTACTACGGTCATTTTGACGAATGTCTAGAAGGTAATAGTTTATTACCGCTCTTCGTGGAAATATGTATGTATGAACCTTGTTGAAAGAGAGATATATTATTACCACACTTTGTTTTTATTTGTCGCGTTTTATGATTATTTTATAAAGGAAAGTAAAATTAGGTAGTCAAAGTTCCAAGGAGCAAGCGATATATAAATTACGTACGTATTTTATTTATTATTATTAACAAATAATATATATTTTCAGATCTCTATACGACAATAACATTCGCTCGATTCCAAACGGCAGTTTCGACGCTCTTATCTCCATACAGACATTGTAAGTAGTTTTTATTAATAAGACTTTATTTACATTAAAAAAGTTTCAAAGGATTTTTTAATTATAGCCAAACTTCACATTTTAATCAAAAAAATTTAAACAACGCCATCTGTGCCACGAAAGAAAAAACTCGTGGTCATCACATTGATGTTTGTCTCAGCCGGGGATCGAACCCGGGACCCATGGATTTGCAGTCAGGGGTACTAACCACTAGACCAATGAGCCGTCAAACTCGTGGTCATATGTAAAAAAGGAAGGACTTCGAAGTCGAAGAGTTTACGTATAGTTAGATATACGAGAAATAATTAGATTTTCTCCCATCCTAGTCACATCCCTATGTATATGATCAAATTAATCTTACGAAAATGACAGCAAAGTATTTATGTACTTACAATAAAATTTACTTAACAAAAAAATTTCACAACACAATAAACGCATGTCGTAAGCTCGTTTAACTATATTATCAATAGCGTAACGCGCCATCTATTGGTAAATAGGCGAAATGTTGAGGTTTGAGTAATAAAAAACTCATATAAGGGGCCTCATAGCCTAGCGGTCTTATTAAGTGGCCGCTAGGTGAGGGGTACCGGGTTCGATTCCCGGTTCGAGGGCAAGTTTTAATTTAATAAAGAGTATATATAATATAATAGCAGAATAGCGACGAAACAAACACACCAGATGTTTGTTCAAATATTTACCATAATTGTCATGGATTAGAAAAGATAGCTTGTAACATATATAGACCAGTGCAGATAGCCTTCAAAATAAATAAAAAGTGAAAAAAATTACAGTAGGATGAAACCCATTAGAAAGGCTGGGGAATATGATCAAAATGAAAGGAAAAATAAATTACGGTCGATCTGAGGTCGGGAAGGGGTAGGGGGGGAGTTTTAAGGGTAAAAAACGGTTTATCTCGATTTCCGGCAAAACTACAAGTCCTATCGAAGAAAGTTAAATGGCAAAGTTGTAGGTAATAAAAAGATCTAAAACTTTTGTATTTACACATTTTTCACATAACCTCAAAATTGGTGTGAAAAATTCAAAAACCAAGTTTTTGGTTTTTTATTTTTATCTTTTACAAAAATTTATTTTTTTAAACGAAATTTGGTGAAAACTTACCTTATTATGTCCTAAATATACTGTAATTTATTTGATTAAAAATATTTATTTGTTCGCCTTATTTTGAATTAATATCGAAAAAACACCCTAATTTTCAATCGAAAATTCTGACGTCAAAATTTCAGCTTTTTTCAAAGGGTTGGTGTGCTTTCAGTTTGTTGAAATCTCTACTTTCCTATGGTAAAAAAATATATATATATTACCATAGTAAATCTTCTCAGAAAACGCAAAAAATCGTATGCAGTAACGCCCAGACCTGTCATCCCCTTCCTTACTTCTCTATGAAATACGAAAATTTTAGTCCATCTAAAGGCTAAACTTTTTTTTTTAGGTCACTCAGGTATATTTAAGTTATCTTAAAATAGTAATAAATAGGCATCTGATTATAATTTAAAGAAGATTCATAGAGAAGTAGGGAAGGGTATGACGGGTCTGGGCGTTACTGCATACGATGTTTTGCATTTTCTGAGAAGATTTTCTATGGTAATATATATATTTTTTTTTACCATAGGAAAGTAGAGATTTCAACGAACTGAAAGCACACCAACTTTTTGAAAAAAGCTGAAATTTTGACGTCAGAATTTTCGATTGAAAATTAGGGTGTTTTTTCGATATTAATTCAAAATAAGGTGAAAAAATAAATATTTTTAATCAAATAAATTACAGTATATTTGGGACATAATAAGGTAAGTTTTTACCAAATTTCGTTTAAAAAAATAAATTTTTGTAAAAGATAGAAATAAAAAACCAAAAAGTTGGTTTTTTGAATTTTTCACATAAATTTTGAGGTTATGTGAAAAATGTGTGAATACAAAAGTTTTAGATCTTTTTATTACCTACAACTTTGCCATTTAACTTTCTTCGATAGGACTTTTAGTTTTGCCGGAAATCGAGGTAAACCGTTTTTTACCCTTAAAACTTCCCCCCCACCCCTTCCCGACCTCAGATCGACCGTAATTTATTTTTCCTTTCATTTTGATCATATTCCCCTGCTTTTCTAATGGGTTTCATCCTACTGTAATTTTTTTTGGTTTCAAAAATTATCGGCACTGGTCTAATACTGCAAATATAGCATATTATGTGTAACCTTCAAGGCCAATGCTTTATTTATTTAAATAAATCGTATGTCGACGCGCGATTCTAATTTAATGTATAAAAACATTACCTTTACAGACATTTGGGACGAAATCCGTTCTCATGTGAATGTGGTCTTCGCTGGTTGGCAACGTACCTTCGAAGAAACCCAATCGAGACCTCGGGCGCGAAATGCGATGCTCCCAAACGACTCGCGCGAAAACGGATCGACGCACTTCGAGAGGATAACTTCAAATGCAAACGTGAGTGTAACGCTAGAACTTCGCGCCTAACTTGACAGTTGTCACGGTTTGACAATTGACAAGGCGCGACGCGGTTTTAAATGACAAAATGGCGGGTTACATCGCTTGTCTATTGAGCCCTATAACGATATTATTACGTTAACATGTGGAAATTACATGCATTTAAATTTTTTGTGTAAATTAGTGTCCAAAAATAAAATTTGGATTATAGATCTAGTTATCAGGTCTTAACATCTTTAAAAAAATGTGTGTCTAAGGACACCCAGAAGTGATTCATTCATCATTCCGAGGATCATCATCTGCTGTATTCATCATATTTTTTTAATCACTTTCAAAATCGGTGATAGTTTGAGCTTATATGCTCACTATCAACAGAAAATGTCTACCGCTGCTGTATGCGTGAGAGAAATGAAAGCTAGACAGACTAATGCTGTAACGCGTTACGTAACGAAGCGGTTTATCCTCCCATAAGAAGTTATCACTTCAATAAATGATAATATCAATCAATGATAACATGATGCTAGATTGATTTACATTAAACAACTTTCTATAACAGATAATATTATGACCATAGACAATACTTATTTAATAAAGCGGGCGATGATGCCGCCGAAGTATGCGGAGACGAGCCACCCTGCCCAGTTCTATGCGCGTGTGCTCGGGGTGCTTGGGGGCGGGGCTTGCGTGTGTCGTGCGCCCGCGCAGCCCTTACTGACATACCTCGGGACTTGCCACTGGACACGCATACATTGTAAGTATGGCATACGTATATAGGCTAGTATTGCTATATTCAAAAATATTTGTTAGGCTTAATAGTATTATTTTTTAAATATATTTCTGTAAGATAAATAAATGTCATGTTAAAGATAATTCAGCATGTTATCTATCTTGCTAGAATTATTGTTTTAGGAAAAAATACTAGCTGTGCTCTGCTGTTTCACCTGTAGCACGATGTTCTATAGCCTAAAGCTTTTCTAGAAATAGACTTTTAGATGCAAAAAGATTAATGTGAGACATATGGTGTTCATTTTTTTGTAGATATTGAGGTCCTCTATAAAACTGTAGTACATCACTTTGCTCTATTGTCAATAGTTTCCACAGTGTATGCGATTTAGGATTTTTGTTGGTATTCTTACCTAGGGTTACACTATCGTGATTTTATACAACTTTTTTGAAAATATTCTATAAAATATTAAAGTTTATAAACTGTATAATGCTTAATATCTTATTTTCTCCCACGTTAAATCTTATGAATGTATGGGTCTGACTCTTTTTCTTTTTCAATGACTATTATTTATTAACGTTATGTTAGATTTTATCAAAATTAAAGATTGATATTAAACTTAAAAATTTAAATGAAAATTAATTTAAAGAAAGTCTAATACTTCATTTCGATAGTGAAAAGAAGTGTAATTTATATGTTATTAATTATAAAACTTTTTTAATCATTGGGACCGTCAAGACGTAAGCACTATAGGGGGGAGGGGTCTTTGATTATCTTGTTTGATTACGGGAACAGTAATTATTTACTTTTTTACACATATTACCCACACATTGTCTATGCTTGAAAAAGAAATGCATTTTCGAGGATTCCTACAAAAAATTAATACATTTATGTACTATTATTCTAGACAGCTTTGCTTACTTTGACAAGAGGAAGGGGGGGGGGATAAATTGCAGTAAATCTGCATACGTAATACTGGCACATTTGTTGCATTATCTTGAAACCAAACTTTTTACTTCTACCACGTGTGAATTTTCGTTGGTGTGTTTCGTTAGTGTGCCTTCTTAAAATAAATTAATTAATTTAAAAAAAACTTAAGTAAATTCTATATGAATTTGATTTCAGAATAATGCCAGACAATAATTTGGGTCAGATAAAGTCTGACGGACTGTTGGGACGGCTGCCAGACCTCACGAAACTGGACTTCAGAAATAATGGTAACAGATAAAATATTTTTTATTAAATTTTTATTATGTTAAAAATTATTTTCCAAATGTCAATAAGTCAATATGAGTCAATATACAATGCGCCGAATCTATGGCTTCCAACTTTGACTTATCTGTATTAATGGCCGCTACAGCGCGCTCATTTCGGCGCCAATCGCCATTACTTTTTAATTTTAATATTTTTAGATAGGGGCCTCATAGCCTAGCGGTCTTATTAAGTGGCAGATAGGTGAGGGGTACCGGGTTCGATTCCCGGTTCGAGGGCAAGTTTTAATTTAATTTAAATTTGTTCTCGGCCTTTGGGAGTGTTGTGCGGTACCGGGCGAGTGCCTAAACCGTACATGGAGGTCGAATTTCTAAAGACAAGCACGAATTATAAAAAATCCTAAACTTGACGCTGGCTAATGCACAAACCGTGCCAGAGCCATAAAAAAAAAAAATAATAAATAATATTTTTAGACAAATTTATGTGATTTCTTTGTGTGACTACTATAATGTGCTATGCAGGTATATCAGTGATAGAAGATAACGCGTTCGACGGTGCCGCAAACATTCAGGAGCTGATGCTGGATGGGAACCTCATCCAAACACTGACTTCCAGGACTTTTCTTGGCTTACACAGTCTTACTTTGCTGTAAGTTTTTTTCTTAAGAATAAACCAGAGACTGGACAAAATCATTTTATTAAGTCTTAGTGCAGGTTAGTCTCTAGCCTCTGACAGTCTCTAGGCTCTGGTAGTCTCTAGTCTGACAATCTCTAGTCTCTGGTAGTCTAGGGTCTCTGACAGTTTCTAATCTTTGGTAGTCTAGTCTCTGGCAGTCTCTAGTCTCTGACTGTCTCTTGTGTCTGACAGTCTCTAGTCTTTGGTAGTCTCTAGTTTCTGGCAGTACCTAGTCTTTGGTAGTCTCTAGTCTCTGACAATCTCTAGTCTCTGTTTGTCATCTCCTTAATAGAGACTGTAAGTAGTGTTATTGGACAATTTATGTTAAATATCCTTTTTAGTAAATTAGGTTTGTTTTAAATTCCTTAATAAGTTTAACGAGGTATCAGCAAAGAGACAATGTATTTGAAAAACGACTTGTAACTTATTATTTAACTTAACCAAGGTGTACAGATTAGTTGCCGATCTATCTGCTTTTTATGTGACGTCATAAGGGTCCCAACCCATTTTTTATTTTTTACGATTCTACATTTAAAAAAAAAACATCAATCTGTTCCTTGATTATAATTATAAAATCGAATATAACTTTAATGTATATATTTTTTTTAATTTTGCAGGTCTTTGGGCGACAATAAGATACGATGTATAGCGCCGGGTTCGTTCGACCACCTCACCATGTTGTCCACTCTGTATGTATTTCCAATTTCGAAAAAAAATCGACTTCACAAAACGGCATTATATATTTGAATCTGACGCTGAGTTTTGAAGTGTTCATGAATTTCTCGGAATCCATTTCTATGATTCCAACTTAGGGAGCGTTCCAGTATTATGTAACAAATTTTGGGGAAGGGGGGGGGGGGAGTTTCCTCTTAAAAAACGTAACGAGGCTGGGCGGGGATTGTTAATAATATTATTTTCGACCTTCCAGTACTTTGGGTATAAAGAGACACTGGGTGGTCACGAAACGTTTTACTATTTGGTACAGAAGAACAACGTTACATGGGGGGGGGGGTCAAGAATCTCCAAAAATCACGTGACCTAATACTTGAACGCTTCCATACCAGCCCAGACACTATTTCCTGCGCATACGCACTCTTAGAAAGGACGTGTACGAACAGTAGGATAAATAATGATGACAGGCTATAAAGTTGGTGTAATAGTCTACAATTGTCTTCCAGCACTCTATCAGGCAACCCAATTCAATGCACATGCCACATGGCATGGCTCTCGGGCTGGCTTCGGTCTCGTCGCCTCACACCCGCGGTCCTCTGCGCCTCACCACCCGCTCTTGCAGGCACTGACTTGACTCATTTGGAAATTGCAGACTTCAAGTGTACAGGTATGTACGCTTCAGAAAAACTACATGTATACAATTTTTATTAAAGTAATCTCTCGTCCCTTTCTCTCCAACTGTGACTATGCTGTTCTAGAAAGAGGTAGATGTACTTTTGTTGGTGAAATCAGGATCTTCTATATTTTTTTCGGCCTTTTAATTTGGTACTCTCTTTTGAAGGACCTTAAGTCTTCAGTCTATAGATGTTAAGTGATACTACTGCCGGACTCACTGCCAGAAGGCTCGCGAGTGGGTTGCCCGCCTTTTAAGTTGGTGCCCTCTTTTGAAGGACAAAGTCTTCAGCGCGACAAATTGCCATCAACCCATAGATGTGTTTCCTTTCCAGCCGAAGATGTGGGTTGCCTCCCATCAGACTACTGCCCCGAGGGTTGCACGTGTGCTGGTAGCGTCGTTCGATGCGCAAGAGCTAAACTTACCGCCCTACCTTCGCGTGTTCCGCCCTACACCACTGAACTGTAAGACTTCTTTGATCATTCTTTTCAATTGGAAACAGTGGAACGGACTGTAATAGTACATATTTGCAGGTATTTGGAATCCAACGAGATTAGCAGCATCTCCTCAGAACAGCTGCGACACCTGGTGCACTTGACCAGGCTGGATTTATCCAACAACAAGATATCAGTTCTATCCAACAACACTTTCGAGGGTTTGACCAAGCTGTCCACACTTATTGTCAGCTACAATCGGCTTAGATGTGTGCAGGTACTTAATACGAGCAGGGTTATTCTGTAAACTGTTAATTTGCTTAATTAGCTGGAATCGTCATCAAAAATAACCATTCCAATAGTTCCAACGGTGCTAAAAAACTCAAAATTAGCTGGAATAATCAATAAAGTACTGATTCCAGTAATTATGACATCGTTATTCAATTAGCTGGAATCTCAAGTTTATGGAGTCGATTCCAATCATTCAAAACCTTGGAATCGTCAAATGTGATGATTCCAGTAATAAGGTTGTTGAAAAAATTCTAAATTATCTGGAATCGCAAATATGACTCTAATAATTACAACATCGATATTAAATTAGCTGGAATCTGAAGTTTGTGGAATCGATTCCATTCATTCCAAACTCTGGAATGAACATAATATGACGATTCCAGTAACAACGATGACGTAACACAACCATAACTGTCTGGAATCGCGAATAAAGTGCTGATTCCAATAGCAACAATGTCCCAACCTTCCTTCGAAATCCTTAATAAACAAAACATTCCAGCGAGACGCCCTCAAAGGCCTGACCCAACTCCGGGTGTTGTCCCTTCACGGCAACAATATCTCAATGCTGGCTGATGGTGTATTCCGTGATCTGGAATCCATCTCCCATGTGTAAGTATGCACTATTTTTATCTCTTTCTGTCAAATTGTTTTTATGCTGTAATAAAAAGAGACGGAAAATTGTAAGTCAAAAGTGTCTAAAATTAAAATTAATTTTTCAAAAAATTGGTAATAATATTGATTTTTATAGTCACGTGACAACGGTCACAGATTAGTCGAATCGACGATGTAGTGTAAATAATATCGTAGTATGTCGGTGGAGTTCTTAAATTGAAAAATAATAATGACATATAACAAAAATAAATCTTGACGTTTAGATACATATGTCATCGGAACTGGGGCGACGCCATCTTGTCTTAGCGTTTTGGCGGGCTCTTGAATTTATTAGAAACTAGCTGACCTGGCTAACTTCGTTCCGCCCTACAACCTTATAATATCGTTGTTACTTTAATTTAACTTATTTTCGGATTTCATTAATGTTAAGTATTACATTAATACAACTTTTTTGCAAATACAGAAATGTTTTATTGCTTGCCATTGCGAAAGAAGAATGGCAGTTTTACACATTAGGCATCTTCTCTCTAGCGTCAATATGGCGATACTGCATGTTAAGCACTTTCTGATATCCAACATCTTTTGATCAGGATCAAAGCATGGTTATGCATCTCCTCCAATTCGACGTAAAATGATGCGTAGTTTTGTCAACAGATGGCACCATATGGTTTTTGCATTCGTAAAATTAATTAATTAATTTATTGTTATTCGATAACTTATCCTTTTATTCTGCTATTCGGGACGGAAACAAATCCAACAAATCAAAAACCATGGCAATCGGTCCAGGCGTTCTCGAGTTATAAGTGTTGTAACAAACACGACTTTCTTTTATATATATAGATATCAATTTGTATAGGTTCTAAAGTCACTAATAAATAATCTGAATGGTATTATATTAAAAGTCTCACAAATAATAAAATAATGACAATTAACACGTAACAAACTTGACGTTTACATATGTCACAAGGACTGGGGCGACGCCATCTTGTCTAATCGTTTTGGCGGGTTCTTGAATTTATTAAAAATATCAATGTATTTAGGTTCATAGTCACTAATAATCAAAAATGCCCCTTTTTAGTGCTCTAGGCTCAAACCCACTGTACTGTGATTGCTCCCTCCGCTGGTTGGCGGATTGGGTGAAGTCGGGAGGAGAGTTTGTGGAAGCGGGAATAGCGAGATGTGCTGCCCCCTCCAGGATGACTGACAAACTCCTCCTCAGTACTCATCCAACAGCTTTCACTTGCTCCGGTGAGCCACCCGCCGACATAGTATCGAAATGCAACAAGTGCTATCGGAACCCATGTGCGAACGGGGGCAGTTGTTCCCCAAGCCGCGCTGGCGGATTCACGTGCACGTGCGCGCGCGGTTACCATGGCGACACGTGTCAATACCAGATCGACGCGTGCTACGGTTCGCCCTGCGCCCACGGAGTCTGTCAGTTGCTAGAGGAAGGACGGTTTCAGTAAGTTTAAATAACTTAAGTATATAAATACGATTTTTTTGGTGATTCTCTTTGAGACATACGTTTTATAATAATTTACAGCTGCGCGTGCGCAGCGGGTTACACGGGCGTGCGATGCGAAGCGGACATAGATGACTGCGTGTCCCACAGATGCCAGAACAACGCCACGTGCCAGGACCGACTTGAGGGATACGCTTGCAAGTGCGCGCCTGGATATATGGGTGAGACTGACTTACCCATATCATTAATCATTATCATCATTAACATAAACATCATTATCATTAACATTTAGTGCAGTATTTGATATTATTGTAGTTTTTTTTCTTTCGTTAACATTTGAATCTTTTTGTATAAATGTTTTCCATCTTTGGTTATTTCTTTATATGATTTATGTCAGCTGCAGATTACGAAATACATAAACATTATCATTAACATCACCACATTATCATTAATCTAAATTTAATTCCCTTTCTGGCAATAGTTTTGATTTACGTTTCCTTTGCGATCTAATTCTTGAAATTCCTCCTGCACAGACTCTTTCAGATACATTACTTAAATTTCTCTCTGTATTTATTTTTTAAACAAAACAAGATGAGCCGTTTATTCTTTATTAATATCATTAAGACAATCAAGGGATTACAATAATGATTCAATTTTTCTTTAATTTAATAAAAGGCCAAAAAAGGACTATGCGAGAAAGAGATCTCCTATCTATATCATTTGAGTTAATAGAATCATAAAATCAGGTGAATTCTGCGAGAAGAAGATCCCATTCTGCACTTCGGAGTTCGCGCCATGCGCCAACGGAGGCACATGCGTGGACCACGGCAGCCACTACTCCTGCGCCTGCCCCAAGGGTTACGCTGGCCAGAACTGCACCCTTAACCCTGATGACTGCATCAACCATATGTGCCAGGTATAGAGCTTGTTGGATCTTCTTTTTTCCTTGGTGAACCCAGATGATTCATCTTCTTCCCTTCCCCAAGCATAGGTCTTGCAGCCCCACAGTCCCAGCGTCAAGTGTACATAAATCCGTGACGTGTGCCTGCGTATGCGCAATTTCGCGTCCATTGATTAACTGATACAATCCAATCAGTGATTAACTGATCCTGAAAGATTGATGAACAGTATTTGGGGATAAGGAGTTTCCCGTGGCATCTGCTGCTCTTTCGCAAGGGTAAAAAAAGGGGGTATGGAAATAGACCTAAGCACAGTATATTTCCATCCCCCCCCCCCCCATTTTACCCTTGATGGGGGCCACAGTTGGTCTGAAACTTGTCATGGTAACTTTAGACATGGAAACAGACATTTTTATTTTACCGTAGAACGGAGCGACGTGCGTGGACGGGCTGGACGAGTACCGCTGCGCGTGCGCAAGTGGTTACGCGGGGCGGTACTGCGAGGCTGCGCCCCACGCCGCTCTTGGGACTTCGCCGTGCGCGCACCACGACTGCGTGCACGGGGTCTGCTATCTGCGTCCACAGCAGCATTTGGTAAGACATATTTTTTATATACGTACTAGCTGACCCGGCAAACGTTGTTTTGCCATGTATATTATTTCTAGGAAACATTTTTTTTCGTTCAACAAAAATAACTATCTACTATAATACAAAATAGGGGTTGATCGTAGAGGGGGAAAAAAAAGGGGTTGTATGTATTTTAACATTTTTTTCTAAAAAATATTTTTTTTTTTTTGGTGGACACCCCTTATCGCTTAGGGGTTGAAAGATACATATTGACAATGTGTCTATTACATTGTGTTGGTGTTGCCATTCTAATAAAACAAATGACGTGTGTGTTTTATTACCTAATGCTTATCCAAATAATTTTCATCAGATTTTTTAAATAATTGATTATATTCATTCCCAAAGCGAACATTAAAAATTATTATTAAATTTAATAAATACGGCGATAGCTAATACTTGGATAAAAAAATCAAGAACGTAGAAGAAGCAAAAAGCCGCTCTTCTATCTTCTTTTTTAAGAAACAGACAAACAGGGCTTTGAGGTATGATCTATTATCTTTTTTTCCTGTGTTACAGGACGACATAATGATGGACCGACCCCTTTTGACTTCAAACAATGATTATCTTTGCAAATGTGCTCCGGGATATTCTGGTAAGTTTTTAAATAAAATAAGTAGTAGCTTCAGCGTGTGACTCTCTTCCCCCTCAGAACCCTGGTCGTCACCAATGGACTTTCTTTAGCATTTAACAGTCGCTCGTACGAAGGAAAACATCGTGAGGAAAACTTGTCTTAGACTCAAAGTCAAAAGTGTGTATCATGCACTGGAGGTTGATCACCTACTTGCCTATTAGATTGGCAAATCATAAAAGAGATACAGAATTGAGTTGATTTTTTTATTAAGTATTACGTAAGCAGATTTACTGCAATTTACCCCCCCCCCCCCCCTCCCCTTCCTCTTGTCAGCAAAAGTAAGCAAAGCTCTCAAAAATACTACATAAACGTATTAATTTTTTGTAGGAATCCTCGAAAATGCATTTCATTATCAAGCATAGACAATCTGGTAATATGTGTAAAAAAGTAAATAATTACTGGTGACGTAATCACCAAAGACAATCAAAGACCCCCTCCCCTCCCCCGTACGTATTACGTGTTTACGTAATACTTGAACGGCCCCATAAATAGTTGAACCGTCTAGCGGTCTTATTAAGTGGCAGCTAGGTGAGGGGTACCGGGTTCGATTCCCGGTTCGAGGGCAAGTTTTAATTTAATTTAAATTTGTTCTCGGCCTTTGGGAGGGTTGTGCGGTACCGGGCGAGTGCCTAAACCGTACATGGAGGACATGGTCGAATTTCTAAAGACAAGCACGTATTATAAAAAATCCTATACTTGACGCTGGCTAATGCACAAACCGTGCCAGAGCCAGAAAAAAAAATCGTTGAACCATTCATAATATTCGTTGACAGGTCGCCTGTGCGAATATCTGACGTCACTGACATTTAACCACAACGACTCACTGGTGGAGTTGGAACCCCTACGGACCATGCCCAACGCTAATATCACCCTAGGTGAGTTAATAATAACAGTGTCACATACAACAGTTAAATAAAAAAAGGGTGCGTGTACTTATGTACGCGCGTAAGAAGTTATACTTCTTTGGCATTATTAAAAATAGCTTTTGATTGCATGCAAATAATTAAATACCATTAAATAATCAAAGACTGCAAAAGGAGTCATTATAGTCAATAAAGTTCAGTTTACATTTGAAAAATTAAGTAAATAAATATTTATTATTATTCTCTTACATTAAGTGTAACATAAATTCTATTATTATTCGAATGTTGTTCTTAAATTATGTCCAATGCCGTAGCATCTTCCGTGGGCAACTTCATTCTGTTAATTTTGTGTCACGGTGCGCGCGCATCGTAAAAGTTCACTCTCATCAATTTTTCATAACGCGCCTAAAGAAGTATAACTTCAAAAATTGTAAAATTTAAAAAAGAGATACGACCTCCAACTGTTAAAAATAAGAGTTTACCCTCAAAGGCCGGCAACGCACCCACTAAAAATGAGTGTCCATGGACTACGATGACTGCCCTGGGCGTCGAGAAGCTCGTATTCGTTGATATATAAAAAAAGCACAGCATACCCTTTTTCAATGAAGTCAAAATTATTCATATAGGTAACGCAATGTACACTTAGGAACGTCAAAATAGAAATACATTAAATACTTCTAATTTTACATTAACTGCCAGTTCTCAAATCAAGGTCGTAGAACGGAAGAGAAGAACTGGCAATAAACTCTCCGCTACTCTTTTTAATCGCGAAGTTTTTTGTTTTACACAACGTTTGTAAGGAGCTGCAACCATTACTCCATGTTCCACATGACATCTTAAGTAATAAATAATAATAAAATTAATTAAAAACAAGATTTGTCCTCTATCACACATGGTGAAATAGGAGCACGCACTTACATTCTCGTGGGAACAACACGCAAACACATAGAAGAAATAACTAACATCACCGCATACACGAATTCAAGTACGACCAGTCACCACAAGTAGCAATGCTACAACGGTCTCGATGCCGTGGTCATCGTTTTCACTGTACATAAAATTTAGTGTTTGGTTGGGTCTTTGTAGGTTAGAACCCACCTTGGGTATAGCAGCCTCCAGCTTGGCATCCTCTTTATTTTCTCTTCCATCCATTATTCGCTACAGCTTCGATATCCTGTGACCGTTTGTGTCTAAGTCATATAAACTTTGAATTCTGAAAATTATAAAAAATTACAAATGCAATGGCAACACTTAACGGAATGAACAAAATGGCCGACAATGGTCCTTGAAACCAACAGCTTGAAACTTCAAGGTTTTTAATAAAGCAAGAGAACCTTCTTTCGGGAACACATATTTGAGGAAAGTATTGCGATGATGAGCAAGGAAACACCAGCTCTGGTCACCAGTACCGGATC